>NW_027532607.1:138621-149761 GCF_008692635.1 Crocuta crocuta
CTGCCCCCCCCCCCCCCCCACCCCCCCCCCCCAGCCAGCCGAGCACCCGGCTAGGAACGCGGCAGGAGCCGTGACAAGCCCAGGCGGCTCTCCCGACCCTTGGTGCCCCGGGGCCAGTTCCCCGAGCTCCCCGCGCCCGAGCAGCCGTTTAGGGAGAGGACTCTCAGGATGGGCAGGGGCAGCAGGTTCGAGCTGTGGGCACGGGTGGCCCAGATCAAAGACCAGGAACGTCTGGCCCCCTGACCCGGACTTCCTCCAGCCGTGCCCCCCACCTGGTGGGAGAGATAGCCCGCCATTCCAGGCCTCTGCGGGACTTGGGGGCAGCTCATTTGCTGCCATTCTGCCGCAGTCCCCTGAGTAGTGGCCCTTGCCCCCCCCACCCTTCCCCCACCGCTGGTCTTGCTTTCTTCATCCCAGGCGGGGGGGCTGCTCCTGGGTCCCAGGTGCCTCTAGGGCTTTGGGTGGTGGGCAAGGGCCTGGGGGAAGCAGGCTGCCCAGGTGGCAGGGGGGGCAAGTCCCCAGGGTCTGGCCTCCATCTCAGCCCCACTCCGGGCTGAGACCTAATTCTTTGCCTCTGGAGAGGGAGAGGACAGAAAGAACCCAGGGGGTCGTGGTGGGACTTTTTTCCTATGGTGGGGGCTGGGGGTTTGGGATACATTTGGCTTCCACACAGGGAAAGGACCCATTATCACTGATCGCCAGGTGGGAGCTGGGTAGAGAGTTGGGGGGAGGCCCACCCCCCAGGGCAGCAAGGTCTTCGTTGGACCTCAGCTGCTCCCTGCTGGGGCTGCTGCGTTTCCCCGGCTCCAAACGGCTTATCCGAAGATCCGAATGGGACTGCGGGCATTGCTTCCGACCCGAGCGGGAGGCGGGCCTGAACCCCTCGTGGAGGAGAAAGTGACCTGGCTCCGCGAGCAGGAAATGCAACTGGCCGCCGGTGTCAGTTGCAGGAAATGCAAAGGCAGCAGGAGGTCCCGATACCGATCTGATCCCTGACAAAAGACTCAAATGACACTCAGCTCCGTCCCCCGGCGCCGCCCGCAGCCAGACCTTCGAGCCTCCGCGGACCCTTCTGCGCGCCTCTCGGACACCCGGGAAGCGACCTCCTGCGGCTGGGGTCGAGTGGCCGGCCGGCTCTCGGGCTCCGGAGGCTGGAGGCTGGGAAGGGTTGTATTTCCCACCCCCTTCCGAGACCCTCGGATCCCGTCCTGGCCGAGCGAGGCTTCTGGAAACATCCCTGTGCTTTCTACTCTCGATTTCTCACACGCCCAAGTCCAGAGAGGTCACGGTCCCCCGAGAGAAAAGGAGCCACCCGTCAATGCCCACGCCAACCCTGCACCACGTGAACGCCCCGGTCAAAGCCCCAGCTTCTTAAACCTGCCCGGCGGGGGGCCGCGGCAGTCCCGGGCCAGCAGAGGGTCCGGCGAGCCGGGCTCCCCCCCGCCCCCCGCCAAGTTCCCACTGTGTCCGGGGCGCGGGCTTTGCCCAAGTTTGCTGGGCGATGCCCTTCCCGGAGCCCGACTCGTGGGCCGGGCGGGAGGGGCGCGTGATTGACAGGCTGAACTACAGACTCATCTCTTACCTTAGGCCGCGGGCGCTGATTGGCTGCTCGCTGACATCCTCAAACCCGGCTGCTCCGCGCTGGGCTCGGGAGGGGGGCGGCTGCGGGTGGAGGTGCGCTTCTGACAAGCCCGAAAGTCATTTCCAATCTCAAGTGGACTTTGTTCCAACTATTGGGGGCGTCGCTCCCCCTCTTCATGGTCGCGGGCAAACTTCCTCCTCGGCGCCGCTTCTAATGGAGCCCCACCTGCTCGGGCTGCTCCTCGGCCTCCTGCTCTGTAGCACCAGGGTCCTCGCCGGCTNCCCACCCCTCCTGGATTTTCTGCTGGTGTCGCCTTCAGAATCCAACTCCTGGCTTTTCTGATAATCACCATTTTCCCTGCTCCTCGCTGCAGAGGCTGGAGGACTTTCTCCGGCTCAGAAGGTCTCTGATTCTTAAATCCTAACCCTCCACCCGTCCCAATCTGGGGGGCCCTGAAGACCCTCCATTTGCCTGCAGATAGGTTTCTGGCAACCCAGCGCTGTCCCTGGGGCCCGGCCACTCCTCTTCTCCATTTTGGGGTCTTCATGGGCAAAATCTTCATTGCCACCCCTGTCTCCGCCGGCGCCTCCATCAACGGGATTTCCCCACAATAACCCCGCTTTGCCTTCATATTTCAGACCCTGATGGCTTCAGGGATCCCAGGGGCAGGGGAGCAAGGGGGATTTCATCAGATTCTCCCCACTCTGCTCTAGATTAATCTTGAGCCTCAGAAGTGAATATGGTATTTGCTGATCCGAGATGCCATTGAATTCGGATTTTATACATTTCTTGTTTGTCCATCCTGGCGAAAGGGGGGCTCTTAGAAAATGTAGTTGTTGGGGAGGGGGTGGGTTTGTTCTTTGACCGAAACCCCAATTCTCCATGTCAAATTCGTTCCTTTTGGAAAACCGAGGACCGAGGAGAAAGGGAAAGGGAAAGGAGAATTCTGTCCCCGAGAAATGCGGATACAAAAGACATTTTTAGTAAATAAGGCTGGGAAACCAGGCGCGGTGTTTGGGGGGGAGGAGTGCGTGTATGTGGGGACTGACCAAGGAATAAACAGCCCTCTGGGCGCCCCAGTTCCTGGGAGTCCCCTTGTTTTCCAGGCAGCCCCACCGCCCCCCGGCAGGTCCCAGAGGCCAGAGGGGAAAGACACACTGAATCCAGCTCTCTAAATTATACCCCGCCTGTCCTCAGTCTCCAGCCCCCTGCATTCCGGAAAACTTTAATTAAAGAATCTTACCCTCCTGGACGTAGGAGAGCCTCGGCCTGGGGGGGTGGGAGGTGAGGAGGAAGAATTTGGGGTCTGTGAGTAAGAAGAGGGCCCATGGCCCCCGGGGTGAATGTCAGAGAGGAATGCCACCGGCACGCAGTGCCACCTGCGTGTCCCCCTTTCCCTGACTTGCTGCCCCCCCCCAGCCCAAGGTAGGGGGAGCAGAGCCAGGAGAATTCCGGGGCCACACCCTGAGCCTGCCTCTGGTTGCTTGGGGACAGTAGCATTTGGGCCGGGATGGGGGCAGGAGCAAGGTATGGCCAAGGGTCTGTGTGGAGAGGGTGCGGAGCATTGCTACCAGGACATAAACCCAAGGGAAAGTCTTTCTTCTGCCCAACCCATCCTTCCCGCAGCTTTGGGCTGGCCTGAGGCCTCCTGCACATAAAGAAGTCCAAGGGGTGGCTGGGCCGACAGGCCTGGGGGCTCTGCCTGTTGGGAGAAGGCCACTGTCTAAACCAGCCCTGCCTTTCCAGCCCTTTCTGACCCTCTTCCCATCCCTGGGCCAAGGCCATGCTGTTCTTTGCCTTCCTGGGTACTGGTGGGGGGGAGGGTATGGAGAGAATGCTTGGAGCCCCACTGGCTGCAGGGGCGAGGAAGAGAGGCCAGGTCCCCTACCCTATTAACTGGAGGAGGACACTTCCCCGGGCAGTGCCTGTGGGGAAGGGTTGGGAGTGTGGGGGTGTCTCCTGTGTAATGGTGCTCTGGGAAGCATCTAGATGGGAAGATGTTGGAAAAACCTGGAGAGCCAGGACATCTTTCCTAACATAATGCTGGACATACAGCTTGTTTGGGGGCCGGGGGCGGGATTGGGGGGGACAGGGATGCTGCTTTGTCTGAGCAGAGGAGGTGTGTGTGTGTCTGTGTGTGTGTATGTGTGTGTGTTCCAGGTCTCTGATCCTAAGAGGTGTCAACTGTACACTAGTGTGTCTGTATAGGGAAGGGTCTGTGCCTACAGCTGGGTGACCATGGATGTGAACTCACATGGGATGGGAGATCCACGCCTGTGACCGGGTGTGCTGTGTCTCTATAGACCAGTGTCAGCAAGTGGCTGATTCTAGGATGTGTGTGTATGTGTGTGAGACAGAGAGAATCTAGAAGTGTCTATGCCCATGTAAAGGTCAGCACCTGTGTCTGCTTGTGACACTACACATGACTGTGTTCATGACTGGGCATGCGAGTGTTGTGTGTGTGTGTGCGCGCGTGTGTGCGTGTGTGCGTGTGCGCGCATGCCTTCATGACGGTGTAAGGGGAAAGCCCCACAGCTGTCTTTGTGCACGGATATCAGTGCTCACGGCCATGACCTGATTGTGCTTGTAAGTATGAGTGTGAGGCTGTGTCTGGGTCCGCCCATGACCCTGCCCTCAAGTGCCAGACGCTGGCTGAGCCCATGGTTGTGGGTAGGTCCTCAGACCTATGGCTTATGGGTGTGAGTGACATCCAAGCTTGGGTGCGTGGTGGGTGCCCATGGTCCTGGATGGGCAGTCTCGCAGGAGACAAAGATCTAAGGAGGAAGCTGCAGGGGGCACAGCTGGCCGAGGGTCCCGGGCTGGGCAGTGTGGGGCAGGGCGCAGGGCCTTTCCTGGTGCAAGCCCATCCTGTCTGCCTGAGGACTGTGATCAGCAGCCCTCCCGTCTCAGGCCGTTTGTCTTTGGTCTTGGGCCTGGGGTGGAGGGTAAGTCACCTTCTCCCAGCTGGGGCTGGGCCTGGGACGGGGCCCACAGAGGGGACAGGCCTCGGATTCCGGTTCCCACTCTGCCTCCGGGGCAGTCGGTCGGATTCCGGTTCTTTGAGCGTCTGAGTCCAGCATCGCCTGCTCCCTTTGCCCCCCACCCCCACTCCCCAGCTCACACATACCCCAGGAGGATTTGCAGGGGAAAGCGTTTAGCTGGGATTCCTGGCCATGCCACCCCTGGAGGAAGGCACCCCTGGCCCCCGGCCGCCCCAGCCCTGAGAAAAGGTGGACCAGAAAGTAGAGCTCTCAGGCCTCAGACAGGGGCTCGTGGAAGGAAGCGATGTGCTCTGGGGCTTCCCAGCCAGGTAGTGGTAGAGCCGGGACAGGAAGCGGGGTGACAGCAGCACCGATTTCTATAATTCTTCTTGTCAGTCCCAGTTAGCGACTGCTGGAGCAACTTGTCTTTCTTCTCCTTCTTGGGGGAAAAATGAATTCCCTTATTAGGACCCATCCTAGGGCCCTGCTACATTCCAGAGACAGAGGCCCTGATGGAAGGGGCCTACCCCGGGGGGTCAGGGGCACACCCTGCCTCTTTGTGACCCACCCATATGGGTGCCTATGTCCTCATCATTCACTCAGGGCTCACCAGCCTGCCCTGCCTCCAGCTGGGGGGAAAAGCGTCCTGCCGAAGTCAAGGGCAGTGAGCCAGGAGATAAGACACCCGAGCTCTCTCTCCACCATCGGGGACCTATTTCCCCCACTCAAATGGCTGCCCTAGTCCCTGCCTCAGTTTCCCCTATCTGTCAGCTGTCCCGCTGCCTCCCTACCCCGCTCCCGCCTCCACCCGCCTTTCGGAGGCTTGTGAACATGTTCAGTCAAACCCCGTGGGGGTCAGTGGGCTGGGCCCAAGGAGGCACCTGGAGACTGCGGGGGAGGAAGGCCCCGGGCCAGGTGTTAACACTTGTAACAGGCAGGAATTACAGCTGGCTGGGGCTGGGGCTGGCGAGGAGCTGAGCTGGCTGGAGGCTGTTGATCCCACAGACAGACAGACAGACAGACAGATGGGCAGATCCGATGGCCAGGCCTGAACCGGGTGGTCTCCCTTCCAGGGCAGGCCATTCCCTGGGGGGAATGTGGCAGGGAGACGAATCTGGGTCTCTGGGGAGTGAGTTAACCCTCCTGCCCACCGCGGGTGGGGTTTGCTGTCCAGACGGAGCAGCATTGGTGGCTGATCTGTTTGTATTCTTATGCTGGGACCGCATTTTGTTGAAAACAAAACCAAACACAGGTCAAATGTTATGAGAATACCAGGAGCCAGGCGCCGAGTTAGGGCTTTAGAAGAACCTGCTAGTGGGGGAAAGGCCTGGGGGGAGGGGCAGCAGTCAGGGAAAGTTCTCGCAGAACTTCAGAGCAATTTTCCATGGCTCTGCGGCCAAGGGGTGAGCCATGGGTGGAGGCTGGGCCCTGAGCATCACCTCCACCCCGGGGATGTTGAGGGCCCCAGACCTGAGACAGCTGCCTGGTAGGAAGACCTTCGGGGGTGGGGGGTGGGGGGTGGGGTCAGAAAAGGCAGACTGCACTGTGGTGCTAAGTTCTTTAGTGGACACTCTCCTTACCTGAACCTTCCTTGGTGACAAACCCCGCCAGACCCTGCCGGCACCCACACTCCGGCATCTGGGCGCATGCTCAATAACTGACAAAGGTGGAGAAACTGAGGCAGGCCAAGAGGGCTCGAGGTGGAGCTCCCCAAGGAGTGGATTTAGGGAAGCAAGCATCCCTAATCCACCTACTATGGACACTCGAGAAGGTGATAGGGAACCGAGACGGGAAGGGAGCCCTTGGGAGTTTCTCTGGACTTTGAATAGGTTTGGGCAGGACTAGGAGCATTGAGTCAGGGCAGGAGAAGTGACTTTTCTCAGAGGAGAACGGAGACTAACAGACTCTGCCAGGGAGAGTGGGGAAGAGGAAGACCCTCCTGGCCTCAGACAGTGGCGAGCCCAGGGATGGAGGGGGACCTGGTCTTCCGGCCTTTTCCAGCCACCCCTCTGTAAGCCACAGAATCCTTCTAAAGCGCCAAGGAGGGAGAGACATTCTCTACCTCTGTCCCTAAGTGGGAGAGGAGGCATGCCTAACCCCTCCCTCAAATGTTAGGCCACCCTGGTATTACGTCTACACTGTTTTCTCGGGTGCCAGGAAGTGGTTAGAGCCATGTCTGAGTTCTGAGTTCACCTGTGTGCCCTAGGATGAGTTCCTTTTCTTCTCTTTGAGTCCCTGCCTCCCCTCTGGACTTCATTTTCCTTGAGTACCGGGAGGGGTCCCTTCTGCCCCTCGGAGTTCACAGGCCTATGACGGGGCTATGACGGGGCTATGACGGGGACTGGGACATTGCTGCAAAGGATCAGCCCCAGGCAGCCCCAGGGCCACCTGCCCCCCACCCCCCACCCCTCCCGGGCCCAATCAGACATCCAGAGCCTGCCTTAGGCAGCCTGGCCCTTTACTTCTGCAGCACTGTCTGAGCTCAGTCCCAAAGCCACATTCACATCCGGCTTTTTCACATACTACCTGGGTAACCTAGGGCAAGTTAACCTCTCCGAGGCTCAGTTTCCCCATTTATAAAATGCGAATAGTGATTGCTTCTACCTCCACGGTTGTTGTGAAGATTAGCTGAGTGGATCCATGTAGAGCTCTTAGAACAATACCTGGCATAGAGAAAGTACCTGGTAAGTGTTAGTTACTTACACCCCGTCTGCAAGCTACCTGGACCCTTTTAAGTCCTAGATCCAAACTTGCCTCTTCCAAGAAGCCCTCCCAGGTTGCCTCACCTGGCTCTGTTTTCTTATCTTCAGAGCTCAGCTTGCCCATTATACTTGGTGACCATGAGCCTGTTGCTTTCTTCTTTTTTCAAGTTTATTATTATTATTATTTTAGTAATCTTTGGACCCAACATGGGGCTCGAACTTACAACCCTGAGACTGAGAGTCGCTTACATGCTCTTCTGACAGAGCCAGCCAGGCACCCTGATGGAGTTAAGCCAGGCTGACCTAACCTAGGCTTTTTGCTTGCCCAGGAAGGGTCGATAGAGGCACCGGAGCCTCCCCTAGACCCCCTCCCACCCCACAGTCTGTGGGACTCTTGCAGCCAGTGCCATTTCCAGCTGGGACCTGGAGCCACCTCGGGCCTGGGCCGGACTGGGGAGGGGCGCGCGAGGCAGGCTCACAGGGGGAGTGGCACCGGGGCTGCCTGGAGCAGCCGGAGCACAGAAGTTGCTCCTCCAGGAGCCGAGAGATGATTCAGAAGGTGATTTATAGACGGAAGGCAGAAAGCTTGGCTCCTGGCCGAAGCGGCTGCTTAATTACATTCTTTAGTTTGGTGGGTGGGGGGGGAGATGAGTGGGGCGGCAGCAGGAGATCGACTTGTACCCCCTCCCCCTCCAGGCCTTGTCCCCATAGCTGCCCCAATTCCAAGCAGTGTCCCCGCTTTTTCCTGCTCCCAGAGATGGAATTTCCTATTCTCGATGGGAGACTAGGGCAGGAGAGCAGGAACTTCTGGGGCTGGAGGAGGGGAGGGACAGGGGAGAGGCCAGGGTCCCATCTCCCGGGACTCCTCCAGGGGAGTCGGGCATACAGAGGGGGCTGGGAAAGAGGACCGCCTGGGGAGCATCACTTCCTCTCTCCCCTGCTTCTGGGCAGGTGAACAGCTGACCCACCCGATGGCAAGGCGTTTCTAGAATCTTCCTGCAGGTGCCGACTCCACACTTTCCCTCCAGTGCCCTATGCTACTGCTGCTTCTGGGTCCTGCCTTCAAGTATGTTCCTTTTAGGTTGTTCGGCTCTCAGCCAGCCATGGGCCGGGGACCAGGGACCAGGTTCTATGCTCAGTGGTCGAAACCCAGTTCTTAAGCGCCCGACAAGCTGTGTTAAGTGGGCACTACGTCTGCCTTAGTTCCAGAGGGTTCTCCAGGCGGGGTCTGCCTTGTATCAAGAGGGAGAGGAGCTTTGCTCTCCTCGTGTGAAACCAATGTATCAGGGCCACCCCACGCCTCCTGCTAAAGCTAAAATTGCTTCTGCCCTGTTGACAAACAGTCCCCCCTCCCGTTGAGTTCCTGGCCGTGCTGACACCTGGATTCCCTCCGCGAACACTGACCCGTGTGGCAGCCTGACATCTCTCTTGGGTCCTCTGTGGTCTCATCGCGGCTCTGAAGCCCCAAACCCCACCTCTAGTTCTGGAGGCTAGAAAGGTGTGTCGGGGGCAGGGCTGGAGGGCGGCCTGGGCCGATGGAGCCTATTTATCTGTTTGCAGCTTGGCGTGTGCAGCCAGGAGGAGTTGGCAGGGGTCAGGATGGGGACACTAGACAGCTCTCTGGTTCCCCCTGAGGCAGGTCTTCGCAAAATGGCCTCATTATGTGTGTGGAGTGAATTCCAGAAATGTCAGGCACACCCATGCATCCAGGGGAAGGATGGAGACGGAGATGCAGGAGAACAGTGTGGGGTGGCGGGAGGCTGCTGGCCAGTGAGTTAGGAGTCCCGAGCCCTGGCTCTGGCACTAGTTGTGATGTGACATTAGGCCAGTCCTTTCACTGGTGTGGACCTCAGGAAATAGGGCACCTGGGCAAGCTGCTGGCCTCAGATTCCCAGCTCTGAGATTTCAATCCCTGATTCTGATCACCCAGCGATTAGCTAGCTGCCTGGGGGTGTGTGGGGGAGGGGCGCGGTCACTGAGAGCTGACCTCAGGGCAGGGCGGGGAGTGCTGAGCACAAAACTTTATACTCAAACAGCTGTGAGGTCAGGGATGAGTCTCTCACCTTCCCAGGCCTCGGTTTTCTCATCTGCAAAGTGGGTGATGATAATAACGCGATCGCTTGCCCTGCCTACCTGCAGGGCTGCCAAAGCTTCAGAAGCAATCTTCTTTATGAAGACCTTTGAGAAGCATCAAGTTCTTTCCAGAGAAGTTAGCATCATGGCTGGGCTTACCAGAAAAGAGGAGTAAGAGTCAGCCCCTGGTCAGAGGGGGGCTAGGTGCGAACCCAGCAGGACCCTCGGAGACCCTCGGAGATGCGGGCATCTCAGCTCCCTCCCGTGGGCTTCGTGAGGCTCCATGGGGAGCCTCCCAAGGGAGGGGCAGAGGTTGAGGCCAAGTGGCCACAGGACATGCCCGGGCTCACAGCTTACAGCACCGGACACAGGAGCCTTCCCAACCTAATGTGGAGACCAGGGACCTGACCTGGGCTCGGCCGGACACAGAGTGGGGTTTCTAAGCAGGGACACACAAGGGTGGGAGATGCAGGTGGAAGTGAAGTGGGGGTGAGAGTGCAGAGCTCTTGTGAGGCCGGTGGTCATCGGGAAGTCCTCCCTGCCCGCCTAAGGACTGGCAAACTGGCAGACCGTTCACCCAAGCGAGGCTGGAAAAACAGAGGACTGAGTGTGTGTGCGTGCATGTGAGCATGCGTGTGCACATGCGTGTTGGGGGTGCTGAGGACCAAGCGCCTCATCTGTTGGGAGGGCTGTTGTGTGAAACCCGCCCCTGGGTGCAGAGTCCCACTTATCTGACAGAGCCAGCCTGGCCAGCAAGAAAAGCCAATCTCTCTCCCCCTCTCTCCTTGCAGGGCCATTAGGAATGCAAATAGGGGTTGGTGGCACTGTGAGGGAACCAGCACCCGCTCTCCTGCCTGGCTCCTAACTGGGATTTCTGAGGGCCTCTCCCCTGCTCTAAGACCTCCTATGGCTCCCCACTTCTTGTCCGGCACCGAGGCTCCCTTCGATTTGGCTTCTCTACTCAGTAGTAGTTTCCTAACCCTCCGAGAGCCCCCCAGGTCCTCTGTGCCTGTTCATGGAAATACCTCACCACCCCCTGTCTCCCTGCCCCACACTCAACTGCTGAAATTCCACTTTGTCTTAGACCCAGATCAAAACCCTCTTCCTTTGGGAAGCCCTCCTAGATTTCCACAGCGATGTCCCCCTAAGCTGGGACTATGTCATCACTCCCTCCTCTTTGTACCCCACAAGCAGACACATCATATATTCCCACTCCCTTCTACCGTGGGCTTTGGGTGTCTTATTTTCCTCCTAGACTACAGATGTCCCCCTCAAGGGAGAATCTGGGTTGCCCCCCACCCAGTGCCTGGCATATAGTAGCGGTCAGTTAACAGAAACATGACTGTGCTATATGCAGTGTGCTCTGTTTAGGCACAGACCAAAAGGTGTTTTGAAGATGGCCAGCTGCATCGTGCCTCACGACGGACGGTGTCACGAGTAGACTGAATGGGCGGAGCGGATACAAACCCCAGCCCCCAGTGTGACCTGAGGCTCGGAGCACATGGCGTCTACTAACTTTGAAAGGCAGCCGGCCCTGCTTCCCCTTGACCAGCGGTCAGCCTGCCCTGCTCCGCTCAGGTCCCCCGGGCTCCGGCCACGTGCCTGACAGCCCTGAACCATGGAGGGTGTTCAAGGAAGGTGGGAGCCCAGACCTGAGCAGGCTGCTGTCTGTCTCTCATCCCCAGAGTCTCTGTTCCCCCGAGGATTCATTTTTCTATCCCAGCTCCATTTGCAAACATTGTCCATCGGTGATCTCTCTCCCTCTGCACCCCCCCCCCCCCCCCCCCCCCCCCCCCCCACCC
>NW_027532607.1:149902-165111 GCF_008692635.1 Crocuta crocuta
CCCCCCCCCCGCCCCGTCATCACCAGCTCACACTATACTTGGGAACCTAAATCTTTAGTTTTGAACTAAAACTAAACTTGGACGTGTTTCTCCACCCAGGATTAGGGTGGTGTCTATGTCCCGGCCCCTAAACACGCGTCATGACCTTCTAGAACCAATCTCACCCTATTCTGTAGATGAGAACTCTGGTCACACAGCCTGTACTCGGAATCCACATCCCCAAAGCTGTTTCTTTCTACCACCACTCAGGCTCAAAAGATGACTCCTTATTTGGGGCAAGAATTTACTTATTCATGTTCTACCTTATTCCCCAAAGGATGGCTTGGAGGCAAGACTATATTTGACCTTCAAATTGCAAGCTGCTGCTTTGGGTCTATTGACACTCTTTCTGAAACTCTGGGAGGTCCCTTCTGTGGGGATGTGTGCAAGTCACTGGCGAACTTTCCACATGTCTTCAAGCTGGGCTAGTTGGGTGTTGGCATTAGACGCCAGGCGACGTTTTCTCGCCCCTCGGATAGGCACGAGTCACTCCGGCAAATCCCTGCTTTCTGAGCCTTCGTTTTCTCACCCGTGAAGTGACCTCTCACATTACTTTCAGCTACAAGTTTTATCGTATCTGGTCCCTTCTGCCCCTTCTCACCGACCTCTATCAGACACATACCAGAAAGCAATCAGACAGAATCTTGCCCAAACCAATTCTTGTGTTAGTTTACCTGCTATAGCTGATTTCTTTTTGCCCGATCTTCACAATTCGGTATTCAACTCTATTCCTCCTTGAGGACAAGCAAGATCTCTCCTTTCAGATAACGTAGATTTCCCTTTATGTCCTGGCTGTTAGGAAACCCAGAGTCAAACTTGAAGTTCAATCCTGGCACCTGTATTGACCTTGACTTGGCATATTTCTCTTCCTCCTCACCTTGATCCTGATTTTCTGGTTTTAAGGTTATTATTTAATCCCATGTGTTTTGTAGTATAAGCTTCTTGAGGGCACGCACTGTCTTGCGCACTGGCTATATTCTCTCTGCCTGGCAAGTACAGAGTAGGTGCTCAATAAACATTTGTTGTCTTTGGAATAAACATTTGCTGTCTTTGGAATAAACATTTGCTGTCAAATCCTTTCTGGAAAAAGGCAAGGCACACATAAATTAAAAAAAAAAATCTTGCTCTGGAGCGCCTGGGTGGCTCAGTCAGTTAAGCATCGACTTTTTTTTTTAATGTTTATTTATTTTTGAGAGAGAGACAGAGCATGGGCAGGGGAGGGGCAGAGAGAGAGGGAGACACAGAATCCAAAGCCATCTTCAGACTCTGAGCTGTCAGCAGAGAGCCCGACGTGGGGCTGGAACCCATGCCCTGTGAGATCATGACCTGAGTCGAAGTCGGATGCTCCACTGACTGAGCCAACCAGGCTCAAGTGTGTCCGAGTTTTGATTTGGGCTCAGGTCACAATCTCACAGTTGTGAGATCAAGCTCCAAGTTGGGGCTCCATGCTGGGCATAGAGCCTGCTTAATATTCTCTCTCTCCCTCTCCCTCTGCCCTTCCCCTGCTTATGCTCTCTCTTTCTCTCAGATGGGGAAATCCTGCTCTATCAGGGAATTGGGTTGCAAGAATTCTGATCATTTTCTATTTCTTTATCATCAGCTCCCCCTACATCCGAAATCTATTAAAACCTTGTCTGTGGGTAAGTCACTGTCTTTTCTTCTGTCCATGGTCTGCTTCATTCGAAACTTGAAATTGGTACATAATCTTCCTCTTCGGAAGCTCTCTTGTTTCCAGCCAATGATTCTGCTTTTCCCTTGCCCTGGCTTCCTTCATACTGGTTCCTCCCACCTCCGCTTGCCCTGGAGGCCAGCCAGTGCCACTGCTGCCATTCTGCTGGTGACAGGGTGCCCTGGTAGCAGCTACCCTGTCTCTCCCTCTGGGATGCTCCCACTTCCCTAGCAGCCACTGTGAGAACGGCTATCGCTATAAGGCACAGAGGGGAGGTAGAGCAGAGGGAGGCCAGGCCCAAGGTCATAGAGCATGAACCCCAGGGCCCCTCACGGCCAGCCAGGCCTCTCCCATTGGCAACACTGGCTTGGCTTGGAAGGTGCCAAGCCCCCATCTATGATAGATCTCCAGGGAGGGATAGAGAAGGGCATATGGGAGGGAGGGAGGCCAGGTGGGCCTCGCCCATCGGCCAGCAGGGTATCCACTTGGCTCCGAGCCACTTCTCACCTCCCCTGCTTCTGCCCTGGGCGGCGCCTCTGGAGACCACCCCACACAGTCCCTTGACTTTAGGTAAGAGAATGCCTAACCACGGGCTGGGTGGTCCTGCATCTTAACTGAAGCTTCTGCAAAGAAAGAGACTCTGGAACCTGCCTCGGCTATCAGGAAGGATGGGGTCTAGGACATTAGCACTGTCCTGGCATGAACAGGCACCTGCATCCCTATTTTGTCTGTGAGATAATCGAGGCTGCCAGAGCCCAAGGATGGAGCTAGGAAGTAAGCAGGAGATGCAAAGTCGTGGTTAGCTGATAATGCATCGTGTACAGTGTGTGATGAGTAAACACGGCACACACTTTATTTACATTTCTTTTATAAAATAAAATTTTTTTTAATGTTTATTTTTGAGAGAGAAAGAGAGAGGGAGAGACAGAGCACGAGCGAGGAAGGGGCAGAGAAAGAGAGGGAGACACAGAATCCGAAGCAGGCTCCAGGCTCTGAGCTGTCAGCACAGAGCCCGATGTGAGATCATGACCTGAGCTGAAGTCAGACACTCAATTGACTGAGCCACCCAGGCACCTCTCTCTTATAAATTTTTTTAAAGTTTGTTTTGTTTATTTATTTAGAGCTTGAGCGGGGGAGGGGGAGAGGGGGGCTGAGAGAAAGAATTCCATGCAGGCTCCGCGTTGTGAGCACAGTGCCCGATGTGGGGCTTGAACTCACGAACCCTGAGATCAGGAAATGCTTAACCAACTGAGCCACCATGCGCCCCAGCACACACTTTACCTCATCCTGTGCAACAATCTCAGGAGGCAGATACTCCTGTAATCCCCATCCTACAGATGAGGAAACTGAGGTCCAAGAGAGCCAATCCAGCCTCCACAGCTGGCCAACCCAGGCCCTCCAACCACAACACCACTGCCCGTAGCCGGGCCCACCAGGCCTGTCCAGTGACACCACACCACATCCTGACAGTGAGGAGGTTCCTCCTTCGGTCTGACTGCAATCTTTCCTGACTTAGTCCAAGCCTGGATTCTCTTGTCTGTCCTCCTGGAGACACGAGCTGCACTGTAGATTTCCAGTTTGTCTCAAGAACAGGGGTGTATTTCTCTCTGAGTCTTCTCTTCTCCAGAACGATCCTTCCTGGATGACCCAGCCTCCTGCACGCCTTTAGCCACCTTGCTTTTCCTCTTCTGATCTCTCTCCAGCTTCTTGACATCCTTTTGCAAGTTATGTGATTCACACAACCTGCCTTTAGACCGGAGTGAAGGGGTCCTGCCAGACCCTTCAATTTAAAGGGTTCCACTCAAGTGTCTTAGGCTGTGCCCCTCCACACCAGGCAGGGGATCTGGGGTCCCAGGGGCCGTACCCACCCAGAGCCCACACTCTTCAACCCCCAGCCAATGCTCTGGGCACTCATACTCCTGGATGTTCTTGCCCAAGTAGCCGTGAGCCTGCTTCTGGGCCGTGCAGACCTCGGTCTGGATTTCACCCTGTCAAGCCGACCATGCTGCTGGTGTCGCTGGCGTGGGTGCCCCTGGGCCCAAGGGGGAGCCAGGGGAGGCCATTTGCAGGGACTGCTTGGAGCTGGGAGGTTCTTTGGGGGGGTCCGCTGTGTGATAAAACGGGGATGGGCAGACGGCAGGCTGGGGGCCGGCTCTCCCCATGTAACTTTCTTTCTTTTTATCGTATTTACATTATTTATTGATTTAAGTCATCTCTACACCCAACGTGGGGCTCAAACTCACGACCCTGGATCAAGAGTCACATGCTCTACTGACTGAGCCAGTGCCAGGCGCCCCCCACCCCCCCACCATGCCACCTTTCTAGCATAAAACTCTGTGGAGAACCCAGCCTTTCAGGTGGTGAACAAAGATGAGAGAATGACCTTTTTTTTAGCTTGTTTTTGAGAGACAGAGAGACAGAGTGTGAGTGGGGAAGGGGCAGACATACACACACACACACACACACACTCACACACACACGCACACACAGAATCCGAAGCAGGCTGCAGGCTCTGAGCTATCAGCACAGAGCCGGCTCGGGGCTCGAACTCACGAACCACCAACTCATGACCTGAGCTGAAGTCAGACACTTAACCAACTGAGTCACCCAGGCGCCCCGAGAATGACTTTTTCATTCATTATGAAAGGATACATAGAGCGCAGTACAGAAGGTAAAAGTGGAGAGCTCATGGAGGTGAACAGCACATGTCATATTTAACAGCATCAACCTGATACGAAACCTGGTAGATGAGCCTCTACTTACGCTCTCGCGCAGGCCCCGTGAATGTCCCAGCCGGGCCTACGTGGACATGAAACAGGGCTTCCCCAGGCTCACGTCAGCACAGAATCTAGAAGAAGGCTTGCTTTCTCCAACTTGGCATCGCCTGCCATGTCCACCTTAGCAGACCGACTGCCTTCTACGTGGGCAACGCTTCCAGCCCCTCCATGGTCTGGGGTCACCTCACATCTTCACATCCCTTCTTGTTAAGCTGGAACGTTGACTTAACCCATCCCGAGCTTCAAAGGAGCTTCCTTCCTCTTTGCGCGGTTTTGTCGTTTGCAAGTGGCCCGTCGCAAGAGCCTTCAGCTGACTCTGATTGCTGTTCCTCCTCCCGGGCATGGCCTGGGATGCCCTGTGTGATCTAGCCTCTCCCGAGCCCCCCACCTAGCTCATGGCCCACTCCCACCCCCTCCCCGTGACCTACTTTTCCTTGCTTGGGCGAGACTGTGAGCTTGGGGGACAGCAGTCCTAAGCTCTAGATGGTTCCGCCTTTAGCAGCCGGGTGACCCGAAACTCTCTGTCTGAACCTCAGTTTTCTCTGCAAAATGAGGGCTGCTCTCATGTCTCGTGTAAAATGAGGAGTCAAGGACATAACGCACGTGAGACTTAGGGGAGGGGCTGGAGCCCGTGCACTTTGCGATCCTTCCTTGTGTTACTGTCTGGGTTGTGCTTATACCACCGCACACTTCCAGGCCTTTATGCTCACCCCTGCCTTCCCTCCGAAGGACCTCTTCGAACTTTTGTTTATTTTTCAAAGCGGGTTCAGGCGACATTGTCTCTGGGTGGCCTTCCCTCGGCCCGGCTTAGCCCCTAAAGGTCTTTCATTGACTAGACTGGAGGCCCCTGTGGGCAGGACCTGCCCTTGATCACCTTTGAACCCCCTGAGCACCGCAGGGTGCACCCAGTGGGTCCTGGGATGAAGGGGACCCTGCTGAGAGTCACCTGCCAGTCACAGGCTGAGCCTTCCAGCCCCGGCTCAGGGCCCTTCTGTGAGCGCCTCCTGGGAAAACCTGCTGGCACTTGTCACGTATTTTCTCGAATTCTCAGTCCTTCGTGTGCATCTGACTGGCCTTCCGGACTAGAGGGTCAGCCCTTTGAGAGCAGGGTTCCGCTGATGTGTCTTCATATCCCTAGGGAGCCTCCCACCCGGAATAATGCAGTAGCACAGCTGGTAATTCTGTTGGTTGGTTGGCCGACGAGCCAGGCTCCCTCCTGAGCAAGTTCACATCCAGGTTCAGCTGGCTCCCATTCTCTGGGACAGTGCTTTCCCCCACTCTGTGATTCCTCAGGGTGTCCGGCTTGGAGCCTCAAAGCTTCGATGCTGGAAGGCAGCCTGGTGTTCCAGAAAGTGGGGTCATATTGGCCATAGTGTGAATCTCAGATGTGCTACTTAATAGCTCTGAAACTTTGGGGAGCTTCTTAAAAATCCCTGAGTCTCAGTTTGTTCATCTGTACAGTGGGAGTAAAATTTCTAATCTCAGGGCAGTTTTCAAGATGAAATGAAACAATACACAGGAACATAGTTAGAGGGGAATAAATACTGACTAACTCAAGGATGTTCTGAAGGTCATTGCAATGCAGCAAGGGTTATAAAAATATTCTATCCGAGGCCAGGATCTGCACAACAAAAAGATCTGAATTCCTTCCCAAATAGAGAAGGCCACGCTTGGGGAAAGCCATATGCTTTATGTTGTTTTGCTCCAACCAACTTAACCTATTTGAAGAAGGAAGTGGGTGATGGGCATGTGGCAAAAGTGTGTGACTCGGTGGACCCAGTGCAACGTAACTCTGGCCTGGCCTTCTGTCCAAGTGTCCTGTTTGGCCAAAATACTCAGCTTGCAGCTCTTGGGAAGAGAAGTGCAAATCGGATGTGGAAGCTGTCAGTTCTTACCGGGGTTCCAAGGACTGGTCTGTGTAGGTTTAATATGGCTCTGGTTCATGGCTTTGACACTGGCCATTTCAGCCTTGCCAAGTGCCGTGAGCAAATTAGGCTGAGGGTACTCGGAGGCCTGGGTAGGATGTAGGCCGTCCCAGGGACAGCAGCGGGAGGCGAGAGAGGCCCTCTAGACCACAGGAAGGAATGTTGAGAAACTGAGGTACAGAGAGGCCATATAATGCTTTTTGTTCTTTAAAATGTTTTCGATTGTTGGGGCGCCTGGGTGGCTCAGTCAGTTAAGCGTTCGACTTTGGCTCAGGTCATGATCTCACGGTCCGTGAGTTTGAGTCCCACGCCAGGCTCATGTTGACAGCTCAGAGGCCTGGAGCCTGCTTCGGATTCTGTGTCTCCCTCTCTCTCTCTGCCCCTTCCCTGCTCACACTCTGTCTCTCTCTCAAAATAAATAAACATTTAAAACGTTTTTAAAAATAAAACATTTTTTATTGCAAACTGATAAAAAATACTTTTTGTTATGTGATACTTAATACACACAAGAGAAAAAACATACCACATAATATATAGGTTGTAACACCAAGATGAAAACCTGGGAATCACCATATTCCTGAAGAAGCAGAACATGATCAAGGTCATGGTCTTGTCTGTGTGCTCTTCCCTAGCCCATCCCTCATCTCCCTCTAGACATGACCACATCTTGAACTGTGTGTATTTGTCCCATCCCTTTAAAATAATAGTTTTTCCAGGGGTGCCTTGGTTCAGACAGTCGGTTGAGTGTCTGACTTCAGCTCAGGTCATGAGCTCTTGGTTTGTGAGTTCAAGCCCCGCATCAGCCTCTGTGCTGACAGATCGGAGCCTGGAGCCTGTTTTGGATTCTGTGTCTCCCTCTCTCTCTGCCCCTCCCCTGCTCCTGCTCTGCCCTTCAAAAATAAATAAACATTAAAATACTTTTTTAAATAATAGTTTCCCAGCCAAGAATGCCTAAACAATATATATTTCATTTTGCTTATTTTTAAGCATCATAAAAAAGATGTTATGCTGTATGCAGTCTTTTCTAATTTGTTTTTCTCCCTCTACAATATGTTTCTAAATTTCAAACTATGTTGCTGGATGTTACTGGAGTGCCTTGGTTTTCATAGTTGTGTAAGAGCCCATCGTCTGACTACACCACACTTGCTGATTCCATCTCCCGCCAACGGACGAGTGTCTTGGCGGTAGACACTCAAGTGACGGGGGCTCATGCGGGTGCCTGTTGCATGATGTGCAAATGTTCCCCTTTGCAAGTTGACACCAAGCTCTTCAAAGAGGTTGTGCCCGTTTCTAACTCTCATCTTTGCTCTACATGCTCGCTGACGCTTGGAATCAAGTGGTTTCGTTTTTGTCAATCTGGGAGCTACCAAAGGTGATCTGTGGTCTTCCTGTGCAGAGAGGGGACTGTGTTAAGGTCCCAGAGCTGGCAGAAGCAGAGGTAGGGCGGGGCGATGTGTAGGACATGCATTTGGAAGAGCATATGGCCCGTGTCTGGTGTGTCTGGTGGAAACCCCCAACTTGGCCTTCGGTCCTTCACGCTCCTTGTATTTTCTGCCTGAAGCCCAGAGAGCATCACTGGCATTCAGGGACAGGGGCACGTTGCCTAATCGAGCCCCAACCTTGTATTCTCTGGCTTCTCTCTCCATTCTTTGTGCTCCTCAAATGCGCCCTCCTGGGCTGTGAATGCCTGCCCACTTTCCAGAAGCAATGCCACTCCTTCCAGGAAGTCCCACCCTGGCAACCCCGTCAGACCGAGGGTCCGTCCCCCCTAACCCCCTGCCCTCTCTCTGCCTCGGTTACAGCCAGAACATCTCCCAGGTGACACTTCAGGGAAGATCTGAAGGTGAATATTTCCCCTAAATCTATCCAAAAGCCTGGATTCCTTCCTTCTAGAAGAAAAGCCACGAGCAACTCAGCACACTTCGGGAACCAGATGTGGCAGCCGTGTCCTGAAACCTCTGTCCTCACAGCTTGGCCTTGCCCATCCCCCCTCCCACCCTGGGGTGAGACCCCACTTCCTTAGGCCTTACTATAAGGATAAAGAGGCATAGGACCCCTTCTCCAACTGGAAAACTCTTCCCTATCTATCACTCCTTCACCTGACCATCGCCTTCCCAGGATTTTCCAGAATCCAGCTCAAGGCTGCCATCTTTCTGGGCAGGATCTTCCCAGCCTAACTGCTGCTACCTCGCTCCCAGCTCATCTGCATGCCTTTGGGCCAGAGCAGGGCTTCCTACGTGCGTGGATGTGCGTGGATCCGTGTGGATGTGTGCATGAGCTTCTTACACCTGCCCCACCCACGTGATCCTGCTGAGAAGGGCTTCTGGGGTCGATTAAGTTTGGGAAGTGCCACTTGCTACTTTCAGCCCCTTGATGTTTATGGTGCTCATTAGCATATTAGCATCATTAGCATATTAGCAACACAGGCCCTGCAGGGATGACCCCTCGCTTTCATTTGTTGAGTCTGTTTCCCAAAAGTACTGAACTTGGTAGCCTTTTCTCTCTCCCCAGATAACAACTATTACTCATTTGGAAAATGCCATCTGGAAGATTCTCCTGCTCCTTTCATATATCAGTTTGTCCTTGTGGCCTTATTCTTGTCAGCAATCAGGCTGTGGTTCCTCTTACTTCTTACTTTTTATTTTATTTTTAAATTAAGTCATTACTTTCACAATCTTTACACCCGACATGGGGCTCGAATTCACAACCCCAAGATCAAGAGTCGCCTGCTCTTCCAACTTAGCCAACAAGGCGCCCCTCTGGCTTTTAAGAATCATCCTTTGTGAACTACCTCAGTCCAGAGTACCCTTTCCAGAGGGGCTTGAATTGAATGAATGCGTGTATTCACGAATGAGTGAATGAATGAATGAATGAATGAAGCAATCAGTCAGTAGGCTGGTCATCCAGCTGTGAAGAAGCAGTCAGAGGCAGCCTGGTCATTGTACGCTGGGGACACACGGCTATGTGGCCAGTGTCAGACCCTCTCCACAGAGGAATGAATCACTCTCCCACATTAGCCACCAGTAATTTTCTTTTTAGGCATCTCTCTCCTGGTGAGACTAGGAGCCCTTGCAGGGCAGGACCCACATCACCCTCACCTCTCTGTACTCCCCGGAAGTGGGGACACAGGCCCTGATTGCTGGCTGACATCTCTCCTCTGACTCCTTCCAGAGGGATCTAGAACGCCGTGGTCAGGCCTGCAGGCTCTAGAGCCAGGCTGGATGTGTCTCTACCTTCCCGGGTAACCTCAGGCAAATTCCTTCACCTCTGCGCTTCAGGTTCCATAGCCAGACGGGGGTGACGATAACAGTCTCTTCCTTACAAGGTTGTTAGGGGACCACATGTTAATGTGCGTGAAGCGCAAGAAATATGCCCGACACGGAGGGCAGGGCTGGCCTGTGCTGGCGCTCGGGACAACAGCGACCCGCCGTTCATTGTAGTAGGGACTGTGATGCTGTCGTTTCTGCACCATCTCAAGGACTCCTCCCTGCGGTCTCTGTGAAGGAGGTGATGTCTGTGGTTTTCCCGTCGGAAAGTGGAGTCCTCCCGGACGGGCCCAGGAATGAGTGGGAGCAACGAGATCAGGGCTCCGGGCAGCCGGCTCGGCTGTGTTAACCCGGGGGGCAGCTGCTCTGCGCCCTCGCCCACAAGCACCCCCACTGAGAACCCCATCCGCTCTTTTACCCTCCGTCCTGCCCCGAAAGATGGGGATCCATGGCACTGCATGGGTGGACTGTGTTGCACGCAAGAGAGAGAGTGGAAGCGAGCGAGAATGAGTCCTTTGAGAGGCCCGGGGGGTGCCACCGCCTTCGTGGTAGACGCAGGAAAACAAAGACGTTGAGGCAGGATGCGGAGAGCACCCAGGGCAAACTCACCCATGAATCAGCACTGCTGCAGAACCGGCGGAGAGAAACTGGAAGCCAGCTTGGTGATCACCCCCCTGGCACCTTGCCCAGGGCCCTGTGTGTGCCCGGGAAATGTCTGCAGGCAGGAATCTGTGCTCGCCGTTACCCAGGCAGGTTATCTAGGTGGAGGACAGACGGTGTAAGAGGGCATCAGGGCTGGGCGGGAGGTGGGGGCATCCCTGACTTCTGGGGCGAATATGCTGGAATCCCTTTCCCCACGGGCCAGCTTCCCAGACCCTGTAGGCCGACTCCACTCTTCTCCACCTAAGAGGAGACCCTCGGGAGCCATGGGGTTGACCGTCCTCTTTATTTCCAGGGTGGCCACGGCTTTATTCCAGCATCATCCAAGGCTCGTGATACAACAGAAGTGCGACGTGAGGACGAGGGAAGGGCTGGGGGGATGACGTGAATGTAGGAGGTTTAAGACGAACACGCCAGGGGCTGTTTATCTTGGAGCAGAGAAGGTCGGGGGGCTGCATTCCAGGCAGGGGAGCAGCGGCTCCGGCAGCACCCGAGGAGAGGCCCCGAGAGCCAAAACGGTGGCTCCGAGGGATGGCGGTGAGGTAAATGGATGAGACTGGCCATCGCGCGTCACAGGCAAAGGCACCGTGAGGGGAATTGGTCAGCGAGTTCAGCAGAGGGACCAAGAGAAGTGAGGCTAAGAACTTTCTGGCCTGGAAAGAGGAGAGACTTCTCAGGAATCTGTGGCCAGGCTGGTCTATCAAAAGCTTGACTAGTGTGAGAATCTGGTAAGGGGGTGAGTTTGTGACTCCACCTCTCCATGGCGGTGTGGTGCGCTGTGTGGACGGAGGAGAACCAGAATTCCGTTCTTCTCCATCTGGAAGACGGGGAAGAGTCCCTTAGTTGGCTGAGTTCTTCAGCTCCTCAGCCCCTTGAGATCCCAACTGAACTCCCAGTCTGGGGCTTCAGAGCCAGAGGGTGTGAACACTGGGTCCCCTTGGCCTTGGTTTTGTGACAGACAACCCAGCCCCGTGCCCCTTCCAGCTTTGACAGGATTCTTTCAGGGGGAACAGCTGTGGTCCCCGCTTAACTGCCTCCAAGGTCTAAACTCATCCGTTGGGATCTCAGTCGTCTCTGCTTCCTTCCCTCTTTCCTCTTTATGGTTTAGGTGTTTTTGAGTCACATCAATGTCCCAAAAGTCTCCTTCCTCTTCCTTTGCTCTCAAGGCATAAAAATCCACCTCAGAAGACCCCACCTCCCCTTCACTTACTTGCCCCCTGTCTGAAGCTCAGTTTCCTTATTTGTAAAGTGGAGACAGTATCCATCTCTCAGGGCTGTTGAGAGTATTGACCAAGATGCTGCATGGGGAAATGCTTTCCAAACTGGAAGGTGCTGGAATGTGTGTCATCTCCCTTGACCCCTCTTCGATGCCTCCAGGGAGGGATCCTGAATTCACATGTCCTGTCTTACGCACAAATCCCTTCCCTCAGAGGGAGGTTTCCTCCCCTCCGGGGGATGCCTGGAGTGTGGGTCTAGCCCTTTCTGAGATACAGACAAGTAGACCTCAAGTCAGGAAGAGCCATTACGACAGGCAAAAGAAGAAAGAAAGACCGACTGACCCACCCCACCCGTAGTCAGGGGCCCTGGTGTTGGGTTTACAGCCTGAGGGCAGGACAGACTTGAGTATGTATTTCCTTCTCTTCCCGCCCTCCATCAACATCTCTTTCCCGAGAAACGTGTCCCCTTGGTTGCGTAATGAGGCCACTCGGTGCTACCATTTCCTAGCTGTGTGACCCCAGAGAAGTTTGCTCAACCTCTCTGAACCCATGTGGTTCCCTGTCAGATGGGGGTAATAATAACCTCAGTGGGTTCTTTGGCAAATTAAATGATATATTCTATGTGACGCACTTTACACGGCTCCCGGCACGGTCAGGGCTCAATAAATGTTAGCTATTATTATTCATAATAAATAACCAATCCGAGGGACCCAGTAACTTGGTTTCCTCACTACCTTACTTACAGAATTCAGTCATTTATTTCCTCCTGAGCTTATGAGGCACTCTTTACCCAAAAGAATACACCCTACATTCTCTTTTCCACCATTGGGTATGTACCTGTAAAGGCATTCTTCTTTATTTCATTTAGAGCTTGGGGTGTCCCTGTTAGCGTAGCGCGTCCTCCCTGTGCTTATGCGGGCACCTCCTCCTGTCTGTGGTGACTCAGGCCTCCTCTCAGGCCGCAGTGACTCCTGAGGGGACCTTACCGGAAGCTAATATGCCTTGACATGTTGCCCTTCGTGTTGAACACACATCCTATTTGTAGAGAAAATGGTTCTTTGTTTTGCTTTAAATGTTTGCTGTTTGTGTGTGTGTGTGTGTGTGTGTGTGTGTGTTGTGCTATGTGATTATTTTCTTGTCTGTCTTACGTGTGTCTCTTCCTGGAAGAAATTCCTTTCTACTTTGGTCATGAACGTGACTAGAACACAGGACTCACAATATAGAAATCTCCGTGGCACCAGCACTTACGTGGCCGGGTCTGGTGGGACGACAGGGTGGGTGTAGGCCGCGAGCGGAGGTGACGCAGCCGCGAGTGAGGACAGAGCCGGAAGAGGGGAGGGGGAACTGTACCAGGGGCTCGTGGAGAGAAGGCATCCCAGTGAGAGAGGACTGGGGCCTCGAGGTCCTAGACACAAAACAAAGGCAGCCGTGGGCCAGAACGGGGCAGATGTGGACCCCTAGTAGGAGAAGGCCTTGGTGCCTTGGGGGCCCTGACCCCCAGGGAGTCAGTGTGCCGCGTCTCTGCAGAGAGTTTCCAGGGCTCACAACATTCCCACCGCTGCAAGAGGGGGAAGTAAAGGCAGGAAAAAACCAGAGGACAGTCGGATTGAAAGCTTGGAAGAAGGTCACCAGAAAAAGCATCAGGCTGCAGGGGGAAGTGATCTCTCTCTCTCTCTCTCTCTCTCTCTCTTTTTTTTTTTAGCTTTTATTTATTTTTGAGAGACAGAGCATGAGCAAGGGAGGAGCAGAGAGAGAGGGAGACACAGGATCCGAAGCAGGCTCCAGGCTCCAAGCTGTCAGCACAGAGCTCGAGGCGGGGCTGGAACTCATGAACCGTAGTGATCTCTCTTGAAATAGACTTTTTATCTCGTCTTTTTCCAGTGAATGTTAGTGCGTGTTTTGTAATGCACGCAAAATACGAGCATGGTAGCTGGCCAGCCGGTGCTGTAGACCCAAGTGTGTGTGTGTGTGTGTGTGTGTGTAGGGGCATGCCCAAACACTTTTTACCGGTGTGCTGGTGCTGGGTCAAAAAAGTTTTGCTTCTCTGGCTGTGAAGAGGAGATTTGCGGAGAGCCCAGGAGAAGGGATGTTGAGGGAGGGCTCCTTCCCGAGAGGAAGGTGGAAACACCAGCATCTAGAAAGGTTGGGCTACTTCTGGGAGCAAGAGAGGTGGGGCCCTTGAGAATGGGTGGTGGGGAGTGAGGGGGGCCCCCCCTCCCACCGCCACCCTGGGCAGGTTCTGAGCCTCCTCTGTGACCCAGGACAGCCTCCACCCTGCTTCCTTCCCTTAAGGTGGAGGACATCCCAGAAAGGAGGGGGTACCAGGCCCATTTCATCTGTTTCTCTGGGCGGGGGGCTCGGCCTCGGCAGCTGTAAGCTCCCCCAGGGCCATCAGGGGATGAGAAGCAGCGATCTACCCCTCAGAGTGCTGGAACGTGGGCCGGGACTTCAGCTTTCAACAGGTGCTGAGTAGATGTTTGCAAAACCCCATCAAGGCGCCTGTGGCAATGAGCCCCTTAGGAAGAAAGGGCAGAGGGNGACCCAGGACAGCCTCCACCCTGCTTCCTTCCCTTAAGGTGGAGGACATCCCAGAAAGGAGGGGGTACCAGGCCCATTTCATCTGTTTCTCTGGGCGGGGGGCTCGGCCTCGGCAGCTGTAAGCTCCCCCAGGGCCATCTGAGGCTCAGCAGGGGATGAGAAGCAGCGATCCACCCCTCAGAGTGCTGGAACGTGGGCCCGGACTTCAGCTTTCAACAGGTGCTGAGTAGATGTTTGCAAAACCCCATCAAGGCGCCTGTGGCAATGAGCCCCTTAGGAAGAAAGGGCAGAGGGAATGAACGCAAGGACCCCGCAGAGGAATTGGCTGCAGGACTCGGGACTGGTGAATTGGGGGCGGGAGGGGGCGCAGAGGAAGATGTTGAGGCTCGCTCCGGCTGCTTCGGCTGCAGATGGGGAAAGGGGCGAGGTGGGGGGGCAGCCACCGCTTTGAACTTGCGTGGAACCTCCCTAAGCAGAGTGGGGAAGTCCAGGTGCCGCTCAGGGCGGTTTCACCTGAGCGTGCTCTGCTCGTCCCAGGGACGAGCTCCTGGGAATGTGGTGGAAATACCCACCTTGAAAGTCAGGGAGCGAGCAGCACCCTGAGAGCCCAGGAGCCTCACTGACCTCGTGGAGTCTCTCGTGAGGCCGCGTCCCCCACGCACAGGCTGTGTGCATCTGCCTTCAGGGTCCCAGGCCCCTGGGGTCCAGGGGTTCAGGCCCCAGTCCCTCCCGGTTGTCGCCAGAAGTCCAGAGTGTGGAGGAATTTTAATGTTATTGTTTCTTCAGAGTTTTATTATGAAAAGTGTTAATCCAGAAAACAGAAAAAATAGCACATGGAGCACACATACGCACACCTTCTAGTTCAANGTGGTTTCTTTTTGCTGAACCACTTCAAAGCAATATAGTCATCATGATTTTTCACCCCTGGATTTCCACAATGTAAGGATGACCCCCGTGGCCATATACCATTATCACACTTAACAAAATTAATCGTGATTCCTAATGATTCGGATTTCCCCCAGTAATCCTCAAAATGCCTTCCTTGCCAGGATTTTCACATTAGGTTCCAGTTCTTTTTGGTTGTTATGTCTCTTAAGTTTATTTTAATCTAAAGCGTC
>NW_027532607.1:165324-183490 GCF_008692635.1 Crocuta crocuta
GTCCAACCCAACGCCGCCAACACACACACACACACACACACACACACACACACACGCGCCCACGTGCGCTTTTAAAAAATGACATGGACTTCTGGAAGGTTCATGCCTGTAGCCCTGTGTGCCGTTCCACATTCTCGATTTGTCTGGTTGCTTCCCTATCGTGTGGTTTGGCTTGTTCCTCTATCCTTCCTGTTTCCTGACTGGATGACAGTTACTTCTCGAAGCCTGGGGAGATTCAGGGCAAACATTCTGGACCAGAGAACTTCCTTCAGGATGCTGGGTACTGCACATGGCGCCACCTCTCACCATGCCGTTGTCACATTCTGGGGGAGGTTTTTAACAATCCAGTTTTCTGGACTCCTCCCCAGAAAGTCTGATTCATCAGGGCTGGCTTTGGATCCCAGGTGTCTGTGTTTTTCGAAACCACCCAAAGTGATGCGAGTGCCCCAGTGCCGCAGCCCATACCCCCGACTAGAGCAGTGAGCCAGTGAATGCTTGTCCTCGGGGCCCCTGAAAGGTGGTGCGAGGGAGCAGAGGTGGAGTGATTGATGTAGGTGAGGTCCTCGAGACCCCAGCCTTCCCCAGTGTGTGTGATCAGTGCCGTCTGGGTGTGAGGCGGGGTGGGTGGGCATCTGGGTCCCAGTAGGGGAGGAGTGCGAGAGATCTGGTGGCAGCCCCCAGACTCTGCTGGGTGGTCTGGCGGGACGAGGGGTCCCCCACACACTTGTCTGTGCCCCCCAGTGCCCAGCACAGGGCTTGCCCTAGCACATGCGTTCTTTTGCGAGAAGATAACACATCAAGCTTGCAGACGAGCCCTGGGAAGAATCCCAGCCTAGTGATTCTGCTTTCTGTGCTTTCTCCCTCCTGGGCCTCTTCCTAAAATTCAAACAAAGGACTTCGGGATGGTAGAGGCGGCTGCGTAATCAGGCCCAGAGAACCAGTGGGGCTGTCCCCTGCCCTCAGCTTGTCCTGATGGTAGCCTGCGGGACCAGAGGAGTTGAGAACGGCTGGGTGAGTCAGGGGGTGCGGTGCGCTCAGTGCGGCCGCAGGCACAGGAGTGCGGGGCCTCTGGTGAGGCAGACACGCTGCCCGTCGGGCACCAATGAGTGACATCGTTCAGCCTCTCAACAAACTCAGTTTCTGTGGCGAAAGAGAGAAGCAATGGACAATTCGATGGAATGTGTTTAAGCTCCCCCTGGGGTGCGTAGAAGAACTGGGAAATACCCAGAGGGACCAGTTCAAACTGGACCATTAGGAGGGTTTTTAAATCGAACGCTGATGGATGAATGGGGGTCTGACGTGAACAAGAAGGCTGGGCAGGCTGTCTTGTCTTTTACCAGAACTGGCTTGAAGGTGGTACTTGAACCCGACAACATCCTGGCCTGGGAACCAGCAGATGTGGCTTCTTGGAACCAGCAGCCTGACCCCGTGGAGTCCATTTCCCCCATCTGACCTCTGCCTTCTAGAACGTAGGGGCTGGAGGAGCTGGAAGGGGAGAAATGTTCTCAGGCTGGAATGAGCTAAAGATGCAAACGTGGTTTTAGGAAAAGGTTATATCAAATCTGATTGGTGGAAGGGGAGACTGAAGAAATGGATGGCCAAGATCCAGGAGTCAAAGTTGGCCCAGCTGAACTCATCTGCAAGGCCCAGCTCCAAGGTGGCCCCTTTGAAGAGGGATTTCCTGACTACACCCCCCTGTGGCTTCCAGCCTAAATGAGATTTCTCATACTCTGCCACTACTGTGGTCACCTGGGGGGATGCCCCGCATGCACCAGGGCAGGGGCCCCCCCCAGGAGGGCGGAGCTGCATCTTAAACACACCACGTGCATGATGCACGTGTCCTGAACGCAGGCCCCAGCCCTGGGACCTGAGGCTTTGAGAAGGAACTGCACAGCGTAAGAGAGACAGAGTTCCGACTGGGGTCCCGAGGCCTGAGCTGTCTCCCTGTGCTGCCTTCAATCGGTGGAGGAGCCCTGGGCGAGTCACACTGCCTCAGTTTCCCCTGCAGAAGTAGACTAATGATGTCCAAGACCCCACCCGGCTTTGACATTCTACGGCCTGGTACTGTGAATGATTAACGTGTGTGGCTGTTCACGGGATGGTTCTCAAGCCTTTCTGGGGTCCCTTGCCTCCTCCAACTAGCAAGAGACCCGCAGGGACTCTCCAGGCAGACACTTTTATTTCGCAGGGTTTTGTGAAACACCCACCTTGTCCCAGTGAGCATCCTGGACACACCCGGTCCCACGGCAATTTCTGGAATCCTTTGCATCTCTCGGATTGGAGAGCCGGGACCCACTGGGAGGGAGCTTTCAGAGAGTCACCCCAAACCGAGAGGCAGGAGCGTCACGACCCGGAGCACGTCACTGCGTGTCTTTGGGCCTCAGTGGCCTCATCTGGAGAGAGCGTAACAACCCTCAGTGTGTCCGAGAGCAGAGACTGGGCCACGGCTTCGGCCCGTGAAGGCAGGACACCGTTGAACCAGGACGAGATCATGTGGGCTCCGCCGTGAGTCCTGAACTGCTCAGCGAAGCAAGGGGCCCTGCGAGCGGATTCCCCTCTGCGATCACCTGTAGGCACCTGTCCACCTGTGTCTTAGTGCCTCTCGGGAGACCCTTGGAGAATCTGAGGAGCAAGGCTCTGGGCCTGGACACCCGCCTGGGCTCAGGGAGTTCCGGGCCCCCCAGTGAGTCTTCCTGGGCCCACGCCTGCCTGAAGGAGGGGACCCCCAGCTCACGGTGTCCTCTCGGTGCTCAGGGAGGACACAGCCCCGAGGAGGCACAAGACAGGCCAGAGCTGCAGAAACTCTTCCCTCTACTCTCCTCACCTTCTCCCACTCCACGCCCCCCTCAGCCTCTGTCAGGCCTATCTCCGCCCCCACTCACCCCACTTCTTCCCGGTTCTCACCCTCCTTTCCTTCTCCCCAGGTCTGACCATCCTGCTCTGAGCCCTGCCTCCCAGTTTGGCTGAAGGGGACAAGCCCTCTCCCCCACCCTCCTCCTCTTCTCCACTCTGATCAACTCCACTTTCCTATGAAATTGAGAGGGGAAAAAAAAAACCCTACAACCTTCATGCTCACAACACAACGAAAAACAGGTTTAAACATTTTACAGGTTTCAACATTTTTCAGGCCGCCTTGTCACATCTTATCAGATCAGCGGGAGCCGCAGGCCAGGCGCTCTGGGAGCTGCTCTGGAGAACAGAAGCTGTAACATTCCAGCTGAGGCTGGCCCGCCCTCCCCTCCCTCCCTCCCTCTTCTCCCCAGAGAAACATCCCACAGGGCTCCGGGCACTGGGGCAGGACAGAGGGGATGGAGCTCAGGACCAGCACCTCCTCCCCTCCCTCTGACTGGGACTCTGTTTGATCGACCCCTTGGCTCTGAGTGTCCACCCCACCCTTCTCTTCCTCCCACAGTTGCCCAGAGCTGTGACCCCTCTGGACTCTCAAGTGGTCTTACTTCACCTCCCCAGAGGGCCCCACTTGGCCCTACACGGGGACGTCTAGAAGGTGGCAGGCGGAGGGAAGTTGTCAAAGTCACTCGCAGAATGTAGACGCGACCACGGGGCCACTGTGGCCAGCGAGCTGTGTTGGGGAGTTTAGGCAGAGGAAGGAAGATATGGAGGCTCTTTTCAGGCTCCCTCGGTGAGTCCTCAGGGCCGCCCAATGGGAGAGAATGGCTTTTTACTGTGGTTTCATTTGTTGGGAACGTGTGAGTTTATCCTCCGTGGTGGTGTGGATGATTGGCCTGGGACACCCCCTCTCCCCCTCATTCACCCCCAGTCTCCCATCTTCCTGCTCCTGCCACACCCGCGGTGACTTGGGACATGCACTATAGGTCCAGAAAATACTGACCGAAGTCTAAAGGTGCAGATTTCAGCCAAGCCGACCGGAGGGAGAGGCCGAACACCTGTGTCCCGGGGTGAGAGGGAGGGGCTCCTCCCAGGTAGGAGAAGCGTCGAGCTGGGAGGTGCCTCCCATGTGCACAGAGAGGGGCCCCACGGGAGGAAGAGACTGTGGGCTGATGGTTTAATGTGCGTTCAGAGCTCTCACCCAGGGAGGAGGGTGGGGACGAGAGTGGAAGAGGGAAAGACCAGAGCGACGGAAGGGTGTGGTGACTCACTCTGTCCAAGTACGTTGGCCGCGGGGACCTCATCAGAAATGCCGGGAAACAGGAGGCAGACGTGGGCGCTTGGTGCCAACGTTGGCTGCGTGAGGCCCAACCGAGCTGGCCTCTGCAGGGGTTTGGGTGAGCCCACCCCGTGTCTCAGCCTGTAGTGTGAGCCCGTCTGCTGTGAGGTCCCGGCCCCTGTCTCGGGGGCCTCGAGGCACCGCTGGGGCTCCTGCCTTGGCGCGTGGCATCCCGCACCCACACCACGTGGCTCCCTGGTGGTCTCACCCTTTACCATGTGCCGCCTGCGGAGGGACAAGGCCTTAGGCGGCATCCAGCAAATAGTTCCGGCACAGATTCCCAAATCTGAATTTCTAGGCTCTTTTTCCAGCACTGTCTGGACACGGGGTGCCTGGGGGGGGTCTCCTGGGCCCCACAATCTATTATCTTTGTTCCCAAACCTGCTTCACCTCTTAAGTTCCCTTTCTCTGTTGACATCATCTCCATCTTCCTGATCCTCCTGACTTAAACCCTTGGCCGTGCTTTCTTCCTTCCTGCTGTTTCCCATGTGGCCATCCCTGGGCACAGCTTCCTCTCTGCCCAATGCCTCTCTGTCCTGAGCCCCACTGCCACAGGCCCCTAACACGGATGGTGGTGCCCAGCCCCAGCCAGCTGCACAGCGGAACCTTATCCCCCAGGGGTCATGACGTGCAGCCAAGTCTGAGACTCTTTTTGGCATAAATGTCACACCAGCCTCCCTTTCCCAGCCTTGGGTCACTAGAGCCTACCCTCCAGGGCCCACTTGGCAGTTAGGCTTGGTCTAATGGATGGATATTCCCAAGCCCAGTTTAGGAGCCTGTGGTGCTGCCCCAGCTGCCTGGACTGAGCTTGGTATTCAAGACCCCGGTCCCCTCCTGCTCCCTCGTATTGTTCCTGGGCTCCAGCTGGGGTGGGACAACGGCCGTTCCCTCTCCCACCTCGTGCCTGGGGCTGGTTCCTGTTCCCCCACCCAGCTCCTCCCGAGGAAGCCCCAGCCACGCCTTTGTGATCGCCACTGGCTGGGACCCTCTCGCCTCTGGCTTCCTGGCTGCTTCGGCTCCTGCCTACCATGGGCTCTCTGGCCTGGCGGTTACTAGGGTTGTGAGTTACGAGGGCCTTGGGACCCTCTGTCGCTTTTTGATGGCACCCACGGCATCTAGATTTAGTAGGTGCTGGGGAAATGCTGTGGCTTTGAAACCGACAGATGCCTCCTGGTTTGGGTGCTCCGGGGGCGTGGCTTAGGGCACCTCCACATTCCCAGTACCTGGCGCTCTGCCCGAGTTCGAGTCATCACTCAAATGTGTGTTGAGGGAACAGGCGGGGAATGAAATTGTTTACCAAAGGAAGACTTCAACCTGCCCTCCCCAGGGCAGCCACCGCCATTCACTCCACATGTTTACTGCCCTCATGGATGGCTGGGACTAAATCAAGACGGGAAGCCCAGTAGGAGGCTTGGGCCGCCATGGGCTCAGAAGCTCTGACAGTTGCTCCTTCATTGATTCCTCTGGGGCCTCTGGGGCCCAACTCAGTGCATGGACCCTTTCCAGGCTCCCCATCATCCCCTTCCCTTCCTGTATATCAACAAGGGCGCTGCCTAGTCTGCCGGAGACACATGAGAAAACTCAGGCATTCATGCCCCCCGAGTGAATGAGCCGAGGTCCCGAGAGATCTCCCAGCTTCCTTGATAGAAGGCATCGCTGGGTTGTGTCTAGGGTTGCTCTGTGGATCACAGGGGGTAAAGGAGTCCCTTGGGACTCAGAAGCGACTCCCTGTCCTTGGCCTGCACTGAGATGGGGGCAGCGTTGAGATAGTGGCTCTGCACCCACGGGGCCCACATGTGCTCCAGGGAGGATCAGAGGCTGGGCAAGGAGAGACGTGGCTTGCGAATCTTGAGTTGGGTCTCTCTTGCTGTGTAACAAGCTCCCTGCTAAGTCACCAGGTGAGTGTCCCAGCCGGAGGCCTGCCACGCCAGGAGCACCTCAGGAATAAGTGATTGCCTCGCCATGTAGTTCCTGGAGTTAGGTGCATCAGGGCTCCCCAGGCCCTGCCCCGGCCCTGCCCCATGAGCTACATGCCACTGAACTGGTCAGGCTCCCCTTGAGCCATCTACTAGAGCTGAAGGGCTCTTGACCTAAATGCAAAGGCAGTAGCCTTGAGTTCCCAAACCAGCACTTGGCTCTTTACTTCCTGCCCATTTTCAAACTTTTCCTTCTCCTTCTGGAAGTTTTTGTCTTGTCCCTGGCCGGGGTGGAGCCCCCCTGGACCCAGGAGCGGGGAGGGCACCTGTCCAGTACTGCCTGGGAGCCAGCAGGTGGAGCACCAAGCACTGGGTTATTGTAGGGGTTTCCAGAAACATGGTGGTCACTCTGGAGGATAGAGAGAGAGAGAGAGAGAGAGAGAGAGAGAGACAGGTGACTGCAGAGGAAGTGGTTTCTGACTCCGTCCCGTTCTGTCTCCTTCCTTCCCTCCCAGCACCCATGTCAGGTGCCCTGCCTGGGCCGGAAGAGATTGTAGGCTTGATGACTCCAAGAGAGGCATGACTAGGGCAGGCTTGGCCACGGGGCTCACCCGAAGATAAGAGGAAGCAAAAGGGGAGACTTTCCTTGGGCTGTGACCCTCCCCATCTTCCACAGCCCCGCCCATAGGTGACTGTGTGACTTGGGAAAATGACAGACCCTCTCTGGGCCTCAGTCTTCCCAGCTAGAGAAGGAAGGGCTTGGACTAGACTAGCGCTTCTTAGGGTTCATCCGTTGGTGGGATCCGTTGGTGGGGGCAGAAGCTGTACTCATTAAGCAATAGCTTCCCTCCCACTTCCCGGCCTCTGGTAACCTCTACTCTCCCTTCTGTCACTAGGGATTTGCCTCCTCTAGGTCCCTTGAGTAAGTGGAACCATACAATATTGGTGCTTTTACGACCAGCTTGTTTCACTTAGCATCACGTTGCCCAGGTTCATCCATGTTGTAGCAGGTGTCCAAATGTCATTCTTTTTCTGGCTGAATAATATTCCACCTTGTGGCTATGCCACGTTCATTCATCTCACGGGCACCTGGGGTGACTTCCCGTTGGCTGCTGGGAGTCGCACTGCCGTGAGACTGATTTACGCATGACTGTGCTCTTGCCTCCAAATCTCTTGGGCATGTAGGTTGGAGTGGAATTTCTGGATCATGTGGTCATTCTGTGTTTAGCTTTTTGGAGAACGGGCTCCTCTTTTTATTTGTTTTATATAGAGAGGAGTTGACAGGGAGGCTGTGTATGATTCCACTTGGAAAAAATAGCTAACAAATACGTAACACCCGAGATGGTGACCCCTGAGGCCCCTCCAATCTCTAAAACCCTATCGTGTTGGGGGGGGGGCAAGGTACAAAATATAAACAAGTTTGGGCACAGCAGAGGCTCGGTTGAGAGCCGGGGTCCAACCCTAATGGATCCTTCAAATGAAAGCGGGGCAGGGACAGTACAGTCTGCACCCCTTGCCACACACAGTCAGCCTGACGCAGGGCAGGCCATGGTGGGTGGATGGTAGAACCTGTGGGCTGACAGTGCCAGCGTCACTGGACGGGACACAATCACTGCGCCGAGACTTGTTAGTGTCACCGTGGCGTCTAAGTCAAGTCAGCATCCAGGCTGACCTGCATTCTTTGGTTACAGGTTTTCTCTCTGCCCTAGCTCGCCACGCAGGCCCGCCTCTGGCCCCCTGGAGACGGGAGGTGTCATCGGGGAGAGGAGAGAACCGGGGTGCGGGGGCAGTCTGATAAAGCAGCGCACACATTCAAGGCCAGCCGATTGCGAGAGGGAGTCTCCCACTGAGAGGTCAATGTCGAGGGCTCCACGAGCAGCCTGTTGCTTGCTGGCACCAGCTCTGTCCATCTGCCTGGCTGCCGGTGTCTGTCCTTAGCCCAGCTGGGTGGTGGGTGGTAGAGGTGGGGGACGAGCTGTCCTCAGGGGAGGGTGGCAGGGCCCTCGGGAAGGGCAAGGCCAGGAGTTGGGTATAAATAGCCCCCGCCCAGCTGGGAAGGCCTGCAAGTGCCCTCCGCCCTCCCCCTCACCAGCTGCCGGTGCCAGGCGGGTCCCCACCTCCCTTGGGAGCCTGGCTGTTGTCCGAAGGTCCTAACCAGAGGAACTTCCTCAGCGGAACCGAGGAGTCTTGTCCTGTGCGGAGGCGAGACCTCCGGATGCCTGGATTCCTGGGCAGTGAGGCTAAGAAGCCCCAAGGAAAGGGCATCGGACTGGCCTTTGGGAGAAGGAGTGGCTCCTTCATTCCTTCCCTTGAGAATTAGCAAGGGTGTGCCTGGCCCTTCGGTAGACCAAGTGCGCTCGTGTGTGCGTGTGTCACAGGCCGAGGCGTTGGAGAAATGGGAGGAGACACGACCTCTTTCCTCAGGGAACTCACATTCCCACAGCCGGATCGACTCCGAGACAAATGAGTCCAGCCCTTTGCCATAAGGTTTGAATGAAGTAGAGCAGAGACCCAGAGGCAGGAGGGGTTACTTCTGTCTGGGAGCCCATGGAAGTCTTTAGAAAGGAGGTGACCCAAGACACATGCCTTGAAGGATGGGTATGGTGCTTGCCACTGGCTTGGCAGCGGACGGGCACTCTGGGCGAGGGCTCAGCCCGGGCGGAGGCGTGGATGCGTGAGGCTGCCCGGCAGAGCACCCAGGGCCACTTGCACTTTGGTAGGAAGAACTGGGGAGAATGAGGCTCACTGTGTGACCCGCATCCCCTCCAGGGGAACGTGCATCTCAGAATGGGGACAAGGAGCTGTGAGTTGAGTTGACACGTCTGTGGCAGTGAAGGTTCAGACCTGAGCACCGTGTGCACTCAGCCCCATCCCCAGAGGGCCTTGCTCACTGCCAGATCTGAGCTGAAACCGTCGCAAGGAATATCCTGGAAACGTCTCCATGCCCTCGCCCTTGGGGTTCCCTTTAGCACTCAGCCAGATCTGTCCAGCCATGCCGGTTAGGACTGAGCTACTGAGGAAGGGGCTGACTTTGCTCTGATCCAAGGCATCCTTCCCAGTGATGGACGAGAAGGGGCTCTGAAAATTCTGATGTGTTCTATCAAGTCAGGAGTGGAGGGCAGGAGGCTGAGGGTGCTGACAGGGCAGGGACCGAGTGCCTGGGACACCCCCTAAACACGGTAACCACATGACCATCCTTTATTCCTCTTATGTCTATGTTACAGGTGAAGAAACTGAGGCATGGTAAGGCTCAGTAAATCATCTGCCATCAGTAGTTAGGAACCAGCACCGGGGTGCACAGCTGGCTGGCCCCCAGACGGCATGGAGGAGCCAGGGTTTGGCGGGAAAGGGGACAGGTCTCATCTCTGAGAAGGGACTCGTTTCAGAGGGTGTCATACCTGGAGTCAGACAAACCCAGGGTTGAATTCTGCTCGGCCACTTCCCCGTGTAAGTTGCCCATCTTCTCCGTGCCTCAGTTTCCCCATCTATAAAACAGGGGCAACAACGCCCACCTCACAGAGCTGTCGTGAAGATTTCATGAGCTAGTGTATGTGATGCGCCGGGCACAGAGGTGCCAAAGAAATGGTCATTCAACCGCCGGTGTTGCGTGTGACCTCAGAGGACAAGCGGGAACCGGCGTGGGCTGGAGGAGACACTGCAGTCGTACAGGGGGACGGACTCGGGCGTCGAGGCCTTGGTGTCCTTCAGAGGAGGGTCAGGGGGTGAGGCATGTCCCAGCTGGGGCCTCCGTGGCCAGCAGAGCCAGGCCAGCTGGTGCCTGGGGCTCGGGTGCTCTGGGCTAGGGCCACCCACCTTGGATGCTGGGGGAGGGGACTGGTGAAACCAGGGGGCTGGGAGCTCCTTTGGAGCTGGGATGAGAAGCAGCCCCCGAAAGTGGACACGAAGAGATCGCGGGGCGTCTCCAGTCCGGGGTCTCCCTCCCCAGCAGCCTGACCTGGCCCCGCCCTGCCGGCTGTGCAGCCGTGGGCAAGCCGCCCCTGTCTGTGGGCCTTGTGCTTTTTCACGCGTGTGTAAGGGCTCCTCTCGTGGGCCCGGATTCTGGACCAGGGCTCCGCTTTGCTTGAGGGTGCCCGGCCTGCAGAGGGGCGGGGTGAGAGCTAGGAAGGACGAGGAAGGAAAGTCATGGAGGGGAAGGGGTAGAGGAAGCCCCCCCCCGAGTACCCCTCGGGCCCCACTTTCATCTCTGGGCAAAAAGAGGCTGGAGACTTGGGGCCCTTGGGACCGTGGCTGGTGAGCAGGCGACTAAATGGGGAGGTGACAGAGACAGGGCCCCTGGTGCCGGAAGTGACTGTGGGATAGACCGGCCCCGATGAGAGTGTGTGGTGGGGGCAGGAGACCGAACTGATGGCAAGCGCGGCCGCCTCAGGGGCAATCCATGTGCCAGACACAGGCGTGGACAGGTACCTGTGGTGGGGACATTGGGGAGACTGAGGCCAGGGATGCTGAGGCTGGGAAGGGGGCGCCAGGTCTCCCCATGCTGCTCTGTGACACGCATGGGGAGGGGGCAAGGACTCACCACCACACTCCTGTAGGGGGGTCTTCATGGCTACACACTCAGGACCAAACCCAGGTGGGCTGGCAGAGTCGCCCACTGGGGCTCAGCTCTTGTCTCCGACTGTCCTCCTCAAATGGGGCTTCAGGTCCTAAATGTCCAAGGAGAGAGTGGGAGAGGCCTGGGCTTCTTCCCAGGAGAGCCTTGCTCCCAAGCCGCCGTCTCGAGATGGTGCTGTGCTAACTACCTACCCCCAACCCGGGCTCGGGTCCTGCTCCGGTAATGGGGGTGCTACCCCGGGCGGCTGTGGGGCTGGGCTGAAGGTGCTGGCTAGAAGCGGGTTGGGTGGCAGTCTGAACTGGGAGGGAGGCTCAACTCTGTCTGTAGTCCTGCAGACAGGTTACTTGGCTTCCAGGCCTCAGTTTCCTCATCTAGGAAATGGGACAATAACAATGATAATGAACTTCCTATCTCATAGACTTGCTATGAGGATTACATAAGGCAAGAGACATAAGCGCTTAGAACTCGCCCAGCATATAATCGGGAATAGATATTTGAATATCATTATTATCACGATAACCTGTTTATAACTGGAAACAGGGTGGGAGCAGGACAGGGCCCCATTGGGTGCTGGGTGCCATGTGCCCATCCAGGGGCTCTGGGCTGACCTGCTTTATCCCACTCAGGTGTGGGATCGGTGGTGTGGCTCAGGCCACAGATGGGCCAGGCCTGCATTCCTCAGAACCCCAGCAGGCGTAGCCCACAAGGCAGGTGGTACAGTGGTTTGGCCCATAGGCTCTGGAGTCAGGTGGCCTGGGGCCGGATGAGCAACTTCTTGGCAGCTCTGCGGGCCTGGCTGGTTACTCGGTACACAAGGCTACACCATCTGCAACCAGGGCTGCTGTAAGGCCCCCTTCTGTGTCATACAGCCGTTCTAAGGATCCAGTGAAGCAAACCCAAGGGACAGACTCTGCTCAGTGAGGATGCCGCAAACCTGGCATCAAAATGCCTTGAGCGAGCTAACTTCCTTCCCAAACCCCCGCTTCTTCGTCTGGGCGATAGTAATATTCTCCACCTTGGAGAACTGATCAGAAATGAAGCACACAATAAGAGCTGACAAATGGCAGACATTTGGTTCAGCACTGTGTCTAGTCCAGGAAGCGTGTGCGTGTGTGTGTGTGTGTGTGTGTTGTTTCCCCTCTGATCTGCATCTCGGGTCCTCTGACCCTCTTCCCAAGGCTTCCGTCATCACTTTGGGTGGGGGGCTTGACCAGGTTCACTGCCAGACTGGGAGCTTTGGGTCAGTGCTGGATGTAAAGGGCCCCAACGCAACTCTTCTTTCAGCTTACACTGTCCTGATCACAGGGCTGATTGCAACTGATCTTAAAGACCACTGAGACCCACGGATCATTTTCTCAGTGTTTCCCACGAAATGTCATCTCCACTCTTCCTGTGCTGGGGGAGAGAGCGGAAGTGCAGCACCTTGGTTTTTCTAGTTATTTAAACTCTTGTTCCTCCTTCCCTGGCTCCCCCCAAGACCTTTCCTTCTGTTGACTCTTAATAAAATCTGAGAGGCTTTAGAAATGAGGGTAAAAGGTGAGGTGACTTGAGTAAGGTCATGAGTGTTGGCTGGGAGAGTATGATCTGACATCTTCTCCCTCCTGACACTGAGCTAAACTTGTCTTGCAACAAAGCCAAGCCCCAATCCCGGGGGAGGGGGAAGATGACACTCTAGAAACTTATAGGACGCTCCCAAGGTGGTCCTGGAGGGCCTGGTGGACAAAGGACAGAGGACCTAGTAGAAGCCATCAGTTCCCTGGGGAGGCACTGGGATGCTTTGGGCTGGGCAGGCAGCGTCCCGGGGAAGGGCACTGCCATGGGCAGTGTGTGTGTGTACGTATGTGTGCAAACCTCAGACACTCATGCCTGTACACGTTCCCCATTGGAAGTGGGGCTTCTCTGCTTCCCTGCTTTATCTGAGATGGGACTAGGGTCAGGCCAGCTCCTGCAGCTTCCTCGATTTAGGTTTGCGTTATTTCCCATGGATCATTGGGGTCTCTGTGTGGCTCGAGAAACTTATACTCCCTGGAAGATTGTCCAGTCCAACTGTTTCAATGCCCATCAGGGCAAATGGCCCAGAGCCTAGGAGGGACTTAACCTGGGCTCCCAGTAGTATCTTTCCAGTCCAGGGTTCTTTTCATGGGATTGCATTGCCCCCAAGGGCCGCCACGAGAGGTTTCTGTCGGTCCCCATGCTCACGTCAGATACGCTCACATCAGAGGGCTGACTTGGCTTGGGTCAGAGCTCTGAAGAGTGATAGTGTATTCTAGAGGTCAAGGTAGCACATTCAGGTGCCACGTTTCTCAAGGCCACAGGTTCAGGCTGATGGGCCCTCCATGGCTCCGCCTGCTCCACAGGGCTCACGAGGAAGACACAATGCCCATGATGGACCGCGTGCCCTGTGCCGGCAATGCCACCCACCCCTCTCTGTCTGTCTGCAGGTCCCTGGCCCTGGGCCAGCAGTACACCTCGCTGGGCTCGCAGCCCCTGCTCTGCGGCTCCATCCCAGGCCTGGTCCCCAAGCAGCTGCGTTTCTGCCGCAATTACATCGAAATCATGCCCAGCGTGGCCGAGGGCGTGAAGCTGGGCATCCAGGAGTGCCAGCACCAGTTCCGGGGCCGCCGCTGGAACTGCACCACCATAGACGACAGCCTGGCCATCTTTGGGCCCGTCCTAGACAAAGGTACTGTCTCTGGGCCGGGTAGGAAGTAGGGGAGGGGCTGGACTGGGGGAGGGCATCCACCTCAGGGTGCCTCAGCTCCCAGCCCAGGGGCCTCAGGAGAGGGCAGTAAAGCTGGTCACAGCCCACAGCCTCTACAGGGGTGCGAGGGCTCCCTTGCTGGATGGACCCAGGCTGTCACCATGGCTGCCATGCCTTCCCAGGTGCCGCTGGAGGCTGAGCAGCGCTGAGATGCTCTGTATCCTGAGATCCTAGGGCAGGACTGGCGGCCATGGCCTTCCTCCCCATGCCCCCTCCCCGCTGCACAGTGGAGGGGGCAGGCCTTGATGTGGACGGTTGTGACATTTTCCCACACTGTGTTAAGTGCTATGCAAATTCAGTTTTGGGGTGGGATGAGGGGATCACCCCCTCTAGGTCCCTCCCATCTAGAAAATTCTGGAGTTGAGGACACTGCCTGGAGCTGGTGGCATTGCAAACTCCCCAAACATTTCAGGGAGAAGATCCCGTTGGTCCCCATATGCCCCCACGGACTGTGGAGGGGTTAGGGGGCGTGCTGGCCTCTGGGTAACGTCCAGCCCTCCTGCAACCCAGGAGTCTAACCCACTGCACTTGAGATGAATGGGGTTCACACAACTTGACCTCAAACATGACCGAGAGAGCGATAGGGGGGCAACTGCTTCCAGAGACGGGACTTTAGGGCTGGAGAGTTCTGGACTGACGATGGGCAACTCTGAGGAATTGCAGTGTCCAGGAATGTAATGACCCCAGCTGGCCTCCTAGGACCACGGCTTCTCTTCCGCAGCAACTTGAACCCTCCCGACCACGACCAGGGCTTTACCACCCAAACTGGTGAGCCTGGCCCTCCGTCCTTTTACAAAACTGTGTTCATAGCGGAAGGAAAAGGGATCTGAGAGCCAGGTGGATCTGACCGGGGAGGCTGGAGAGTGCGGGGACCCATCCCCCACATTTTAGTGTGCCGGCCCCCTTTACCTGTGCCTCAAGTGTGCTGAGTCCTCCGACCTACAGGCCATTGTCAAGGGACAGAAGAGCAATTAGCGAATCAATGGATGATGATTCTGTTTACGCTTCTATTACCAAAGCTAATTATTTCTTGTTTACATAAAAGGTTTGGCCTCTAATTGGGGCCAAGTGGCGGCGGTTTGCATTTCAAACCAGATCCTGCCGGTGTGTCGGTCTCACCGCCTTCCGGTGCCCCACCTCGGGCCAGGTAGCGCTTAATCAAACAGCCTGGCGTCTAGACGCGCTCCCCAAAAGCGAGACTCGCCTTCTGATTGCTCTTACCCTCTTGGGACATTTGGCAATGAAAATCGGGCCTTTGAGCTTAATTCCCCATCCACGTCTGTGTTTAATGTTTCAAATCACCGTCGTGGGTTCCGGTACCTGCCTTCAACTGTTCATTGCAAGAGGGCAGTTTTGTGTTGGGCCGGGGCTGGGAGCTGGGCTAACTTGCCTGATACTCTAGGAATTTGATGAAGCCGAGGAGGGTCTGGGAAAGGGGTCCACGCACGCACTAGCGCCCAGTGCCCGGGCCGTGAACTGGGTTCGAACCCTGCCCTGGGCTCCACGCTGGCACGCGGCCCTTGGCAAGTCCCCACGCACACGGTGTACGCAGCCAAGAGTTCATCTCCGCCCCCGGCTTGGAGAGCCAGGGTGGCAGGGCCCGGGCCCGGGGCGCGCGTCTTCCGCGGAGGCCGGGGCCCACTCCCCACGGCTGGCCGGGCCCGGGGACACGCACCGCGCCCGTGTAGGGGGCCTTCCGCGGGGNGTTCGTGGAAGCGGGAAGGACGGCTCCTCCGCAGGTGGCCCGCGAGGCCACCAGAATTCCTGCTTGTGTGCGGGACCGCGATCTCACCCCCCACCCCCGCTCTCAGGACGGGAGCCTTGGCTCCTAAGCCGGCCTGCATGGCCTTGGGCAGGTCCCCTCCCGTTCTGGGTTCCTCGCCTGTAAGGAGAGAGCTAGTTGGACTGTAGTCTCCCAGGCTTTTGCCCTGTGGTCGTCAATGTCTGCGTCTGTAAAAACGGCCTATATTAAGACTTTCTGCCTCGTGGTTAAGAGGATTGAATGAGCTACAGCACATGAAGGGCAGAATCTGGTGCATACTGAGCGCTCAAAGGTGGTTATCAGTAAAAAGGAGGTTGGGGGGACACCCTAGCGAATCTCTACTTCTCCTTCACGGGACGCTGGGGCAGAACCAGGGGAACTGCCTCGTTTTCTGATCCTCCCGGTGGTGGCGGGCATGGGATGCAGGCCACTGCCCTCCTGGTCAGGAACTCTGGCGGCGGAAGTAAGTTATACCCGTTTTACAGAGAGGGTAACTGAGGCCCAGAAAAGGAAAGGGTCTGCCCAAATGCATCTTGGTGGGAAATGGATGGACTTGGGTACGTTTAGGGGGTCGTTTAGGGGGTCGGTTCCCAGGCTTCCCGCCCACAGACCTCAGGCTCCCTCGGGAGTGGGAGGGCTCAGGCCTGCACTGTAGTCTCTGGAGTTTGGGCTCAGAGGGAGGCAGGAGCCCTGGGGCTAAGACAGAACAGGATTACTTTCTCTTCAGCAACCTGCCAGAGCTATAGTCCCCACCGCGGTTTGTAACAGCCTCGGCTCTGCCCTGTAGCAGGTGTTGAGGCCGAGTTCATCAGTTACTGCCCTGGGCCTCAGTTTGCTCATCTGTAAAGTGGGGATACCTCAGAGACTGGGCCAGTCAAAGGGGGTCGGAAGGGCCCTTTGGTTCCTCCCTCTTTCCTCGGGGCCTCCTTCCCGAATGGGGAGGTCGAGGCAGAGAGGCTGCCCCCCCGGAACCCGGCCTGAGCAATGCCCTCCCCGCAGCTACTCGCGAGTCGGCCTTCGTGCACGCCATTGCTTCTGCCGGCGTGGCCTTCGCTGTCACACGCTCCTGTGCCGAGGGCACCTCCACCATCTGCGGCTGTGATTCGCATCACAAGGGGCCGCCAGGCGAGGGCTGGAAGTGGGGCGGCTGCAGCGAGGACGCCGACTTCGGGGTGCTCGTGTCCCGGGAGTTCGCTGACGCGCGCGAGAACAGGCCGGATGCGCGCTCCGCCATGAACAAGCACAACAACGAGGCGGGCCGCACGGTGAGCTGCGGCCGCCCTCGCCCCGCCCCTGCCCGGTCCCCCTTCNCCTCTTTCCCCTTGGCGGAGCTTGGCCCCCCCAACACCCCACAATCACCCCTTCTGTTCATCCTCCGTTCTCCTTGGGCTGTTCCCCACCTGCGCCCGTCCACCCGCCCAGGGGTGCGTCAGGGGTGTGTCAGCTTGTGTGGTGGCCTGTGGAGCAGGTACCCGCCAGCCCATCCAGTGCACTTCGACTGCCTGTGCAGGGCTGTGAAGACCCATGGGCTTGGCTTTGAGTTCAACCTCTACCCCTTCCTCTGGGGGTTTGACCTAGGGCGAGTCACTTAAGCTCCCAGCCTCAGTTTCCCCATCTGTTAAACGGGGATCACAATCCCTACTTCCTGCAGCTTTGAGAAATGGCTGCGATTTCTGCCAATGCTTGGGCTGTGAAAGGGAGGGCGACTATGGTCGTCATTTTTAGGTCTGCACCTCGGTCCCCAATCCGTTCTCTTCCTGGCACCCAGTAGGAATGGAGAAGGCTCCAGGGATGAGGGTGGGCGGGGGCAGCCTGGGAGGGCCTAGGCGTGCTTCCAGGTGGGGTTGTTCCGGGGGCCAGCTGCTCCTCCTCTTTCCCAGACCATCCTGGACCACATGCACCTCAAGTGCAAGTGCCACGGGCTGTCAGGCAGCTGCGAGGTCAAGACCTGCTGGTGGGCCCAGCCCGACTTCCGCGCTATCGGTGACTTCCTCAAGGACAAGTACGACAGTGCCTCGGAGATGGTGGTGGAGAAGCACCGCGAATCCCGTGGCTGGGTGGAGACCCTCCGCGCCAAGTATGCGCTGTTCAAGCCGCCCACCGAGAGGGACCTGGTCTACTACGAGAACTCCCCCAACTTCTGCGAGCCCAACCCCGAGACGGGCTCCTTTGGCACCAGGGACCGGACTTGCAATGTCACCTCCCATGGCATCGATGGCTGTGACCTGCTCTGCTGTGGCCGCGGCCATAACACGAGGACGGAGAAGCGGAAGGAGAAATGTCACTGCATCTTCCACTGGTGCTGCTACGTGAGCTGTCAGGAGTGCATCCGCATCTACGATGTGCACACCTGCAAGTAGGGAGCCAGGTAGGGTGGCGGTGTGGGGAGGCTGCGGAGGGGGGAGGTACGGCGTGGGGGGAAGCTGGGTTTGCCCAACTCCTCTTCTCCAGCAACCCGCTTCTATTTCTGAGCTATCCAAGGCACACAGGTTTCCAGGGCCCAAACAGGAAGCCAGGATTTCCCAAGCTTCGGTGGAATGACCTTTGGGCAGCTTTCGTGGATCGCCCAAAGCACAGATAACGCGAGAGGGTGCACACAGGACTCCAAGCAATTGATTAATGTTTGTATGCAAGTTAGTCACTTATGAGCCAGGTCAGATCTTTGCGTGGCCACTGGCTATCGTTGCTGACCATCTGTGGAGCCAGAGGAGGCCACCGTGGTGTTGGAAGCCAGGACAACCCGAGTTGCCCTGTTCCAGGAAGTCCTTAATTTCCTGTTCTTCCGCTTTCATGGGCCTCAGTTTTCTTACCATAAAACAAGGGGGTTAGAATACTTGAAATAGTAGGCCAAAGATCCTCTTTTATCCCTGGGGCAGAGTCATTTTTGCATCCACCTCGAGCGGAGAGGGCAAGTTTTTGCACAAGCATAAATCCTACCGACCTGGAGGAGGTGGGGGGGGGGGAGTGG
>NW_027532607.1:183523-196890 GCF_008692635.1 Crocuta crocuta
TCAAAGAGTTTATGGAAGGGGATGGGGAGGAGGAGGGATTCAAGTTCAGAGTGATGGTGGTGAGTAATCAAGGCATCAAAGGCTGGTGGATTATGTTCCCAAGCTTCCCAGAGGTGGCCTCCGTGGGAGACACGCAGGGGCCGGGCCCCTGCGTCCGTAGGTCAGCACAGGTCAGGAGCAATGTAGGGTGGTCCTAGAGTCTTGGCGGTGGAAGGTCTGAGGCCACTGTGCCCCTTCTTCCTCCTCTCTGCCCTGAGAAGGAGCCTAGTCTATAGAGTCATGAGCCCTGGTCCATCCGCCACCGCTTGCCATCGGGGGGACCAAGACAAGACAGTTTTGTTTTTTTCTTAATTTTGATGTTTTTATTTATTTTTGAGAGAGAGAGAGAGAGAGAGACAGACAGAGTATGGGCAGGGGAGGGGCAGAGAGAGAGGGAAGACACAGAATCCGAAGCAGGCTCCAGGCTCTGAGCTGTCAGCACAGAGCCCGACGCGGGGCTTGAACTCATGAACCACAGGATCATGAGCCCTTAACCGACTGAGCCACCCAGGCACCCCTGACCAGAGAGTTTTTACAGAGCTGCCTCCTTATCCGCCATCCTCCTCAGGGGTGCTGTGACAGGACCCTGGGGACAGTGCTTGGTTCGTTGCAAAGAACTCGCCTGCTTGGGTCATCCCCCCACCCTCCTCCCTGGAACAGTGCAGGGAAGAGCACCACACTGGGTGATGCAGTTCCACAGAGGGCACTTCAGAGCTGGTGGTGCGGGCCTGGGGGCGGGGCCAGGCCTCTCTGAGGTGTGGGGGAATCCATGTCATGGTCACGGGGAGAGCTCTGGTGAGGGGACTCGCTCAGCCCATCTGGGAGGCCCCTCGGTGTAGCTCAGGTTATGACCTGGCCGGGATGGAGCCCAGAAAGGCAGCGGGAGGTACTTGGTGCTTGGTACTCTGTTGGTGTCTGATTAAATGCGGTGTGGCCAGTGGAGAGAGGAGAGGACAGAGGTGAATGCTTGTCTGAATCTTTTTTTTTTTTTAATTTTTTTAATGTTTTATTTATTTCTAGGAGAGACAGAGAGAGACAGCGTGAGCAGGGGGGGGTCAGAGAGGGAGGGAGATAGAGACTCTGAAACAGGCTGCAGGCTCTGAGCTGGCTGTCAGCACAGAGCCCGACGCGGGGCTCGAACCCACGAACCGCGAGATCATGACCCAAGCGAAAGCCGGACGCTTAACCGACTAAGCCACCCAGGCGCCCCAATGCTTGTCTGAATCTAATACTAATAGAGAGGGATAGATGCTGTCAGAGAGCTGTGACATGAGGGTGTCTTCATGCAGTGAGATGGCCAAGTTTCATTTCTTGCTTCTCACAAGGATAGAAGTTAGTGACCGTGAAAGAGCTCACAGGCCCGTTGTAGCGTGGCCCACCATGGCCAGAGGCAACATGGTGTCCCCACCATCAAGCAGGACGGAGCTCTGGCCATTCCGAGGGGGAGCTGTGGGGAAGTCGGATTTCAGAGCACTAACACCGGACATCTGTCCTGCTCTCCCGTTGCCGGGGTGGGGACGCTGAGTCCAGGTCTCTGCCTCCAGGAAGCTTCATGTGTGGCTCCTGCAGAGGCTATAGCGGCAGGAGCCCAGGCCCCATCGGTGGCTCTGGGGGGGGTCATTGCTTCAGCCCCCCGCAGCTGTGTTCCAGCACCTCCCCTCCTCCAGGTGGGCAGCAAAGATGACCCATCGGCCAAGCAGAGAAGGAGGTGTCGTTTTGACCCTCGGTCTCCAGAAAATCCCCTGCCTTCCACCCCTGGAATGAGTACTGATCCTAAGAGGAATTAATACAGCTTCAGCCCTCTTTTCTCCCATTTCTGAAGTTGAGCAGTGTCTTCTCCAACTTTATCAAAGTGCTACACAGACATGGTTTCAAGATGCCGTGTCTGCGTAGATCGGGGCCCCCAGGCCCCTCCTCTCCGGTCACTCTGGAGCCCTTGCTCTGGGACAAGTGGAGGACCCTCTCCCAGTGTGGTGCCCTTAGACAACTAGGCTACTGGTTGACTGATTTGGGGCAAGCTATTTAGTTCCCTGCACCCTGGTTCCCTCATTTGTGGACTGGGGACAAGAGCCAGTCCCGCACAGGGCCTGGCACATGGGCCGACGAGGTGGCAAAGATTCCCAGGCCAAGCAGAGCTGACCTCCACGAGCGACTTCGCCCAGGCTGGATCAGAAGCCACAGGCCCCAGGTTGGCTGAGACCTGGTTTACCTCTCCCGTCTTTTCATCCACACTGACCCCGGGGGCAAGATGGGAACTTTCAAGACAGGCTGGCAGGGACATGTGCCCCCCACACACAGGGTGGGGAGCCCCAGTCACAATGGCTTTATACCATAGGAAGGCCAGAGACTCCTGGTCTTTCCTGGGTGGGGAAAACATCTTTTCCAGTAGCTTCTGGGTCTCACGCTTACCACTCATTTCCTCCCTTGCAAGTACCGCATTTATTCCTTGTTATACAGATGTTGTGAGCCCAGTAAGCCGGACAGGGCCCTGGACAAGAGTCAGGTGGCCTGGCTGGCCCTCAGTGCTGGATCTGTCCCTAACTGCTGGTCTGTCGCTAACTGCTGCAAAACCTCGGACATGTCCCTTTAATCTTGCTAAGCCTCGGTTTCTGTCCCCGTAAAATAATCTTCCCTTGGCCCTGTCAGCTCCCTGAGGAGCAGAGGGTTGATTGGGGATGCCCACGAAAGTGCTTTGGGGCTCAAATCCTTTATGAGATGTAAGTACCCAAATGAGTCAGATGTGCACGTCAGTGCTCTCCCAAGAAGGAATTATTTATAGTTAATTAAATAGACGTGCTCCTGTGTGGACGGCTCATCATCAAACTATTGGTGAGATAGGGAAGCACAGGGCACGGGTCCACTCTAGCTGGGAACGCCCCCCCCCCCTGACTGGCAGGGCCCGCCCCCAGTCTCTACACAGAGCGGATTCCTGTAAAGAGACTGTGGTGGCTAATGCCCTGCCGTTCCTGTTTGAATCTTGTGCCCTTCCTCAGTGGGGACCCCACAGCTGGGGGGGGGGTACGGAAAAGCCACTTACGTTCCCCATTACCCCCGAGCACATGAGAAATGTTGAGATCTCCCGTCCGCAGCCTCTGATCTCGGCGCGCCAACGAGCGGTTTCTCTGGGAAGGGAATTACGTCTCTGATTCTCCCTCTTTGTTTTCCGAAGGGCAGTGGGAACGGGTGAAGCGTGCAGCTGGGCAGAGTCACCGAAGTCCCCTGGGAAGCAGGACCTGGAGCCGGGCTCAGCCCTCAGCACCAGACCGCAAGGCACCCGGACTGTTACCAGACGCCCGGGCGGCCAATTACCCGGACCCGAGCCGCCCGCTCACGGGGAGGCCTCCCTCGCACTCTTGCTTCCGTTTCTCACCCTGCTCTGGATGGTGTGTGGTTTTTAAAGAAGGGGCTTTCTTTTTAGTTCTCTAGGGTCTGATAGGAACAGACCCCAGGCTTATCTTTGCACATGTTAAAGAAAATAAAAATGGAAAAAAAAAAAATTCTACTCCGACCGAACAGGCTGGGCTCCCGGGAGCTCTCTGCCTGGTGGTGAAGACCTGAGCACGGGCAAGATTCTGTTTCCAGACCGCTGCTTCTGGGGACGCTGCGAAGTAGGACAGACCCCTGCCGTCTCTCCTTTTCTCTGTCTCCTCCTGTTCAAATCTGATCTACTTCCACATTCTGACAAAAGCCATAGGTTTAGCTAGGATAAAGTGGGAGGGAGGCCCAAGGCGATTGTGGGAGTAGGGTTTTGAGTTTTGAAGAACCCGGAGCGCTGGGTGGCCTGGTAAGCTGTTTGAAGAGCAGCTGTGTGTTCTCAGTCTCGTTTTCTCTGTAACCCGGTTCTGCACAAGAGGCTCTTAGGAACTGCATTTAGAGCCGCCCATCTCCTGTCGCCCTTCTGCGCCTTCTACCAGTGACGCAGTACGGTGGGGGTGTTTTGTTTTGTTTTTGTTGTGGATTTTTAGAGGCTGATGTAAATAGGTTCTGTTTCAAGGGGGCAAGACTTCTGCAGCTCGGGCGGCTTCCTAAAGCAAGAAGTGGTACCTTCAGACGGGGCCCTTCGATCCCTCCCAGCCCCACTCACCTGCAGATTCTCCACAAAGACAATCCCAGGGAGAGCAGTTGGGAGTCTAGGTCGCCTTGGTAGGCAGAGGGTCAGAGAGTGGCAGTCTAGTCCTGAAGTTCCAATCTGGTGACGCATAGATGGAGAGGTTAAAACTCGCTTTGTTTCCTCTCTGATAAAGACTTGTCTTCCGGCCTCCATTTCTTTTGTTGGCCTGTGTGGGTAAACAGAGGCATAGAGTTCTTTAACACACATCTTCCGGCCTCACCTGCATGCTGAGATAGCACCCACGCGTGCAGTTATCAAGGCAAGAGATTGGGTGTTCTTAGGGGGTCAGGTGGTCACTTGGTCCCTTGGGTAAAGCGACTCACGGTCAAGATCCCCCCTGTTCCACACTGGTCTTCTAGCGCGTCCCAAAGGAGGCTAGCAGAACAGAGGCAGGCGGATCGGACGGTACGAATCAATGCAGCTCCGTCTTAAAGAGCATCGGGAAGAGGAGATGCAGCAGGCAGACTAGAACAAAGTCATTTCTTCTTTCTCTCCCTCCTCTCTCTGGTCTGCCTAACACTGACCTAAGGTACCGGGGGTCAAAGCGATCTCCCCGCTTGCTCAGGCCAACTTGCCGCCACTGTCTAGAAGCCATGCCCGCCCTCTTGCATCTGCTGGCAACGAGCCCTGATAAGGATACACATCCCATCCCCTCTCCAGAGAGTCTGAAATGCCCCTCCCCATCTCACCTTAGACTCACGTTTTAAATCATGTCCACCGGATAATGCTTGCTTTATGTGAGAATTATTTCAGCAGAATGGATACAAATTTTCAAAAAGTCTTTTCATATCTATGTATTCTATATTAAAAGTGATAAAGTCATGTTTCTGGGGCGTATTCAAGTAGCTGACAAGTAATTATTTAATAATAGTACATTGAGTGCATTGTAATTATTCTTGCCGTAGTCAGGTAATAGTATCCAACAGAAATTTCCTACCAACCTGCTGTATCCAAAGTTTTGTAAAAAGTTGTAGAAGTTGTTGATCTTTTTGATTTTATATTCAAAAAGTCTCTTTTTATAAATATTATTTATTATACAATGTATATACCTTTGAGTTAACTAAAATTTTATATTATATAAATATATATATATTTGGAGAAAATATATTTCATCATGCAGTTTTTTTCTGTTAAGTCATTAAAGAGAAGGTAAACAAACTTAAAACGGATACATTGTATAGTGTGTGGAGTTTTCAGATTCATGCTCAGGAGGTGGAGAGGATCCGATTCTCGGTGGGCTGGCCTTGACCTACACCCTGAAGTTAGTGGCCCAAATTAAAGCCACTCCCTCTGTTCTCTAAGCCGGATCATCGGAAACATGGTGGACAGTAGGTCTGATCTACCGCAGGACTTTTCTTACAGGCTTGCTTTGCTCTAAGTCAACATCCAACAGATAATTCCCAGTTCTGCAAGTAAGCAGTTGGGGCGCTAATGCTTTTCATAGACTCAGGCACTCCCACCGCACAAATTAATGTCACAGACACTCAGAGACGTGGCTCGAGGCCAGCAGACCACGGGGTTGGTTAATCCTTTCCTCACCCATGTTTTCAACTCCATTTATTGGGAAAATAGGATTTGCGCTATTGAAAACGAGACCTGACTGGAAATGGTCCCCCCCGCTGCTAGCTAATCTACAGAAGGGGTAGGTGGGTCAGGATGATGAAGTGGTGAGCCCTGGCCTCTGGGTGGCCTGGAACAGGTGTCATTTGAAGTTTGAGATTGGGCACAAAGGAACCACCAGTAGGCACGCTCCGGGAAGGGCATTCTGTCCTCAAAACGCTGCTTCAAAGGGACTCACCTGAAGCTCACAAGCAACGCCTTCTCAATCGTGAGAGACTATAACCCGGTTTTATGACAATAGGCAATCCTTTGGTCTTCAGACCTACCCATAAAATGTCACCTTCGGTTGATGTAGCACAGCTAAGATGCTTTTTCTTTTTCCCGATTTACCTATATTCGAAGCAAATCTTACTCGTGTTGCTGCACAGAAAAACTAACATGAAAATAAAGCGGTCGGTCCGCCCTCTGTGGTAGTTGATGGGCTGACTTGTGCTATAAGGCAGACCTCTAACCTTAGATTAGGAATGGCTACTAGAAGTTCATGAACTTCACTGTGCCTATTATGTGTCTTTCTTTAGTCTCTGAAAAGCTTAAACCATAAAAGTAGTGGTATCGGCTGCACAAGAAATTGGACGTGGAAAGTATACGGAAACCTCCGTAGCCTACAGCCCTGCTCATCTTGTACTTAATTTTGACAGAAAGCCAATACTCATCTACCCACCGTCCCAGCATTCTGGGTGCCTTTTTTTTTTTTTTTTAACCTAGTAGATTGCCAAGTATTTAAATGGTCCCTATTCATACTTACCAAGGCCATTTGTAATCCTTTCTACGATTAATCATATACTATGATTAAAGAGAACAGTTTATTGCAGTGCTTGAACATTCAGTTTCTCCATAAGTATAAATACTAATAAACATCTAAAAACAAGAGGAAGTTAAAAAAAAAAAGATCCAAGGGGCGCCTGGGTGGCTCGGTCGGCTAAGCGTCCGACTCTTGATTTCAGCTCAGGTAATGATCTCATGGTTCTGTGAGATGGAGCCCTGTGTTGAGCTCTGCAATGAGAGCCTGCTTGGGATTCTCTCTCTCTCTCTGCCCCTCCCCCCACTCATGCACTCTTTCTCAAAATAAACAAACAAACTTAAAAAAAATCTTTGGGGCACCTAGGTGGCTCAGCCAGCCAAGTGTCCAACTTCAGCTCAGGTCATGATCTCATGGCTTGTGGGTTCAAGCCCTGTGTCAGGCTCTGTGCTGACAGCTCAGAGCCTGGAGCCTGCTTGGGATTCTGTGTCTCCATTTCTTTCTCTCTCTGCCCCTTCCCTGCTTGCGCGCTCTCTCTCAAAAATAAATAAACACTAAAGAAATTTTTTTAATCTTAAAAAAAAGATCCAAAAGAGACAATATAATGAGAAGACTTCTTTCAAAGCAGTATTTTATGAAAAAAGGGAAGAAAGTGTGTGCGTTCAAGGCTGACAGGATAAAGAATAAATAAAGGGGAAGGAAAGGCAAAGAAAAGCAGGGGAGAGGTGATGGTGAGGCTATTCTAGGTGCAACCAAGGATGGTATCCAGTGGTCCAGTGGTAGATCCACGCCGCCCGTGGTGTGTGGACGGACATGTGAGCTGTGGCTGATCTACACACACACACACAGCAAAATCATGGTTGCTCCGCTGTCATTTCTCTTAGCTTCACAGAGAACTTTCTAGGAGGCCAAGTGTTACCCTGCCATTAATCTTATACTATCAAAATAGTGGGACAAAGTCAGTTGTGTGGTGAGACCGTATGCTGGGAAAATTTCAAACATGCATCCTCCTGGCAAATTCTGTCTTCATGTCTCGGGACTCTTGTCCCTCACAGGCATTCTGCCAGGCGTTACCATGCCACAGCGCCCGCGCAGCACGGCCTCCAGGGCCCAGCCTCGGCACCACCTGCCAGTGAAAGAGTTGCTTAGCTCACTTTGCGATGACTTCTGAAATGTACGTGCTTTTTTGAACTTTCACCCAGACCTTCCCCGTTGAATCGAGCGGCCAGGCAAGGACCAGGGAATCTTGCTTTCACCTTCTGTGCTTGGGCTGGGCCGGTTGTCGATCACAGACTTGGTGCTCCCACAGGCCTGCTTCCCAGGATTTCATGATTACACACTCAAATCTACTCCATGACTTGCTGTGGAAACTTAAAGCAGAGGCTGTTCACTGTAGGTTTCAGGACATGAAAAGACAGTCTTAAGGCAAACCATGTTTCAGAACTTAGCCACCATTACCGTTTTTCTGTTTATATATATATATATATATACACACACACACATATATATTTTAATGTTTATTTTTGAGAGCCAGAGAGAGACAGAGCATCAGCAGGGAAGGGGCAGAGATAGCGGGAAACAGAATCCAAAGCTCCAGGCTCTGAGCTGTCAGCACAGAGTCTGACGCGGGGCTCGAACCTGTGAACTGGGAAATCATGACCTGAGCTGAAGTTGGCTGCTTAACCACCTGAGCCACCCAGGCGCCCCATGTTATAGACTTTTAAAGGTATTTGAGTGAAGATGTACAAATAACAGAAAGGATGAGATAACCTTCCTCTGAGACTTTAATTACATCTCCTGACAAAACTAGCTGGTTCCCAGTGCATCCGTGTGTGAAAAAACTGAAGGCAGCAGCGGGCCGGGGTCTCCTTTGCTTTGGCACCAGGCCTGTGACCCCAGATGCTTTCTTGCTCTGCCCAGCACGGTTGTGCAGGGCACGGGGATAGCGTCCAGACCCCGCCTTCTCGAGGCTACACAGGGACCAGGGTAGTCTCAGGCTCCTCCTGGGGAGCCGACCCCACTGTCCGAGAGGCTCTGAAACCGACCTTCCCGCTGAGCCTTGCTGGTTCTCCGGGCTGCCTTTCGTCCAACCGGATCCACCTGTGAAGATTGGGCTCTTAGGCTAAGAGATCCGATAGCTCAGAAAAATGCAAAAAGGATGCAGGATTCCAACATGAAACAGGTGAAGAAATCCCACTGAGAGCCTCTGAATCCCTTGGTTTATGCACTTCACAGGAAGGAGTAATTCTGAGAAACAATTTTCCTTTCTGGATTATTCCTAACCCACTTATGGCTTTGGTATAACTTGTTTTTTAATAAGGTGGAAATAAGTAAAGTAAGTGTGGGGTTCTTGTGGTGCATTAACTTCTTAAAATATGCTAGTGATCTATTTTCCTTTTAAATGACTATATGTCCTAAATAGTGAAAACCAGAGGTGTTTTTTTTTTTTAAATGTTTATTTATTTTTGAAAGAGAGAGAGACAGAGTGCAAGCAGGGAAGGAGCAGAGAGGGAGGGAGTCACAGAATCTAAAGCAGGCTTTAGGCTCTGAGCTAGCCGTCAGCTCAGAGCCCAAGGCGGGGCTCAAACTCACAAACCGTGAGATCATGATCTGAGCTGAAGTCAGACACTTAACTGACTGAGCCACCCAGGCGCCCCAAACCAGAGATTTTTAAATAAAAACCATCTATTTCCTTAGGCTAGTTGTAACAAAGCAAGGAGGGGCCTTTTCTGAGCCCCCTCTTCTTCAGCCATTCCTATCAGTTATCCATGTGGTTTTGTATAAAATACTGGTCTACAGAGTGTTTTCAAGTATAGGTATTCTTTATTGCATTCCTTCATTTGCATTAAACAATATATTTATATTTTTCAATATAGTTTTGGACAAAACACAAAGACACCAACCTCATTTAACAAGAGACATAAGTTAATACAGTGTGTGCTGCTTTCTCGGGAAGAGAAGAGAGGCAAGCTGTGAAACAGATAAGGGAATCCAAGATACTGGCCACCGGGAATCACAGAATTTCACAATACAATCCACTTTTTAAAAAGCCACAAAATAAGCTGGGAATGAAAACCCAAAACAAGATCGATATGACACTGAAGTCAACCAAAACTATACAGACGGCAAGATCTGGAGATAATTTGCCTTCTACCACGGGGACAAATGACAGAGCTACGACCCAAGTGCCCCTGTGGCAACAAGTCCCTGGGCGGCGTAAAGCCCCTGCAGGGGGCTTCTGATTGCTTGTCTCTGCGTTTTAAGCAGCAGTGGGGAGAGAGGGGCATGCTCTGCAAGTCTCATCACAAATATGATGACCTACTTAACTCCTTTAGACTCCAGTAGAAGACAAACCACTGGCCCTCCTTCCCTTTGGAAGAAGGTAAAGGAAATGTGTTAAACGTACTGGAATGGATGTTAAAAGACTCAGAGGGCGAGGGCTAGAAAACGGTGTCTTCTGGAGAAAAGTGTTTTATTTAATAGATGCTAGATAGTACAGATAGTTTAAAGTGAAGGAAAGATAAATTCTAAGTCATTAAGCTACAGAAACAGAAAAATGTTGATACTAATAAGCCTTTAATATTATAAAGAATTGTCCCATTTAGAGCTGGACACTAGTTAGTGCTGAGAGTTTATAAATGACTTTACTGTAACGACTCCTTTCTATTTAGCGGTGTGTGCTTTTTCCACACGGGTCTTTACCGAGTCTTTACCAACATCTACCAGGTGGTAACAGCGAGCAGATCTCTTACCACAGAGCAAGTTAGTAACACTGTGGGGGTGCCACGGCCAACACAGTAATAGTCAGCCTTCTGATTAGGAAAGATCTCCTGACTGTAACTTGGAAACATCTCTGAAAGTGATTGAGAACAGCATTTAGAAATTCAAGTCCCTGTTCCTTCAGGCAAAGATAACAAGCAGTTTTCTAGGAGAGCCTTTAACCAAACACCCAAGTACCTTTAGTGTCAGCACAGGGGAGCTGAAAGATAATCCCTTTGAACCTGCACCTCTAGTCACTCTTCCTGCTTTACATCTCGGAAGTCTTCCTTCGAATAAGCCAAGTGCTGTCTTGCAACATCATTACATTTACAGAGAGTTTTGGGTGTTGGCGGTGGTGGTGGGGAGCCTAAAACGTGTAGTGTTCACAAGTGCAGTGTGTCACCCACACTTCGAGACCACGGAAGAAGCAATCAACTTAGCTTGCACAGAAAGGTAAGCACAGCATTCTAAAGCAAATTTGTACCTTCCACAAAACAGCAGAATATCTGAGTAAGCACAAGGGAGGGGTTTCATTGCACTAATCATGCAGAGTGAGCATGTGTCGAAGGTAGGGACTGTTTCACTTTGTCCAGGATCTTGAGTTAAGCTGGGTGAAGATCCCAGGCCATCTTCACCTTGGTCACTTCCCTTGGTCACTGCGTGTGTGCAAAGATTCCGTTTTCAAAGTCAAGGGGGCTACTGAAAAAGAAATACCCAAAACAAAAAACACAGCTGAGGGTCTGCAAAAAACAATGTGTCACAAAATCACTAAAACTCTTAATGGTTTTTCTATATTTTTCACTATGCATTCGCTATTAGATAAGCATTTCACAAAAGAAAACGGGCATAGCCCCATGCATTTGAAGGCAGGTTCCAATAAATATGTACCATCGAGTTTTTTCCTGCATTGTGACAAGGAAGTTTTGCGAAGCAGGACAAGGAGAGCAAACCAACAGAACAACCAATTTCCTTGCTTGGTCTCTCAGGCCTACAACACAGTGAAGAACTCTAATAAATGGAAACAAAGTTGTCCAAGAAAGGTTGAGAATTCAAATTTATATGCACTGTACAGCAACTCTCAGACCAGGCCGTGGGGCGTAACGGATGGGGAAGTCTGGCTGACGTCTCAAGTGTTGTGTGTACTTACGCTCCTTCTTCTCTTAAGAGGGCCAAGAACTTTCTCACACGGTATTCAGGATCCATCTAAACACATCAGAAGAAATAAAGAAGATGGGTTAATGGTACCTTCTAATAATGATGCACTTCATGCCAAGGAAACGGGCAGTTTCCTACTTCCTCCAGCGCTCTGCTGAGTCACAGAAGTGTGTTGCCCTGCTCCCTGACCAGCATTCTGACACGCGGTGAAGCTGATTACATCATCCCAGAGGAGGGAGCGGGATTTCCAAGCAGAGAATTGCTGTGCGCGAGATTCCAAGTGACCCAGCTGGCCATTCCCAGGCACCTCAGCTGAGTGCCCCCTTAGCTAGCACTGTGTGAGGGGACACGTGTGAGACCAGACAGTGGCCACTCCTGGGTGTTCAAAACGCACCCCAGTCATAGGATTTACACAAGGTATGAAAGTGAGACCAAGCAAAAACAAAAACGTGGGACCAAACTTAAAACCAATTGAGGTTGATTAAATGACTAAAAAGTAGCCTACCATCTCTTCACGACACGTTAGCTTTTCTTAGCCTCGGCCTCCCTCACATAGTTTCTACTTTGCAATTAATGAAAAACATTGTGCTGGAAGTACAAAAGGAAGAGTGGGGCTGGCTCCCCTAAGTGACGCCTGGATAATCTGGGTCTCCCCTGACAGAAAAGCACCGTGCCCAGGGCACCTGGCTGGCTCAGTCGGTGGAGCGTATAACTCTGGATCTCCAGGTCGTGGGTTCGAGCCCAGTGCTGGGTGCAGAGACTACTTAAAAATAAAATCTTAACCAAAAAAAAAAAAAAGGCATCATGAGTCCAGGTAAAGATAGAGGAGTTTTGGTTCAGGGGCTTGACTTAAGATCATTACTACTTCTCTCTATTCATTTTCCTTTCACATTCATATTTACTCATTTGTTTAATCACAGTTTGTTCTCCGCGGTCAGCCAGAGATGTTAAGTTATCTAAAAAGATGAGCGTCAAAAACATCTTTAACTCCTTGAGATGAATTTTTATTGTGAGAAACATACCGAACTTTTAAAACACGTTCCAGGAGAGGAGTCCGTTTCCCAAGAGGGAACTCCCTTCCCTCCAGGAACAGCTTTTAAACGTCGGTGCGGCTGTGCAGAAAGGTCCAACGGGGTCCCCCACCAGCCACACTTTTGTTTTTGTAAGATTTCTTCTCTTCTATCCCCAGAAAAACATAGAAGTTTCAAATGTATCAAAGTTAAGAGGTCAAACTACAAAGGACTAAGAAAAAGTGTGAAGAGCTAACAAAAGAAATCTTTTCCCTCTTAGGGAATAGAATTACATATGAATCAATTGTCAGGTTCTTTAAAAAAAAAAAATGGAACTGGCTGGAGCTCAGCTGTAGTCAGTACTTGCAGGTCTTTGCCCATTAAATATATTTAATATGTGTGAGCAACGACTTACTGACTTGCCCGTAGCTATGGAATTAAAAGTCAAGAGAAAGGGAGGAAAAAAGTAATCTAGATAAATGACTTTATTCCCTCAGGTGACATCCAGTCAGAGCAGATACTCAGCACTGTGCAAGTTTTAACAGAATTGTGCAGAGTGAACAGAGAGGTAACGTGACTTATATTCTGCTAAACTACATGCCTCTTCACTTAGGCTCCGTCTCTCGAAGGCAGATCTAAAGAGCATTCACTCAGCTGCACCAAATCCATTTGACATGAAGGGGTTCAAACTCAGAGGCCTATGAAGTGTCAGTTGCTGAAGATTAGGCCTGAGTACCCCACTCTCACTTTCTGCCCCACACACAGAAGAGGCATTAAGGTGATCGCTGACCTGCGGGCATCAAAGGAAGAAGGAGTAGGGACTGGGGACAAAAGCCCACATAGTTTCTTCTCTGCAATTATTGAAAAAAAAAATTATGCTGAAACCAAAAAAAAAAAAAAAAAAAAAAAAAAAAAAAAAAAAAAGAGAGCAACC
>NW_027532607.1:196902-220156 GCF_008692635.1 Crocuta crocuta
CCTTGACAGATTTATCTTTTATTAGTTAAAGAGCTAATACATCTGTATACGCACCTTTCCCAGGAAGAATCCCGAGCAAAGTGATTAGTCTGTACCTTTAATTTGCCAGTCCCCATGGAAAATAAATAAATTTCAGTCGGGCTGAAAGTTCAATAGATTAAACTTTAGGTTTCTCAAAGCGACAATTTTGTTTTCAAATAAATGTGCCAGCAAAGATTAAAAAGAATTCACTTCATGTTCTCAATGTGTTATTGGTCCAAGAGCCGATTTCAGGTGTAGTCCTCAAACTTGGACTTCACCTCCGCCACCCAGCGCTCACACGGAGCGAGTGACCGGACTGGGTACAGCACGTCGTGCTAACAGCACAGCTGGTGTGTCCTAACCGCCTGGAATGGATACATTGGATTACAGTTTAATGAGTGCCCTACTGTGTGTCTGGCTCTGTTCTAGGCACTGTGGACTCAAATAATGAGGGATTGCCAAGGTCCCTGAACTCACAGAGCCTGTAGATATACATTTGTTATCTAACCAGTGTGGCAGATAAGGACAGAAGACACAGGATGGGTACATGCAGGGGTGGAGTTCCCAAAACAGGAAAGGTAGGTTGCCAGTAGATGTGAGGAAGTCTCAGAGAAATTTCATCTGTCTTTGCCCAGGTACTAGCCTAGGGCTCAGTTTTCCATGTGATCCTGCATGCTTCAGCCCTATAGGAGTCTGCATGAGATTTCTAGGAGCCCACCAGGGGGAAATACACAGAGCCTAAGTCGACTCTGTGCAATTCAATTAATTTGTCCTTTAAAACAGTCTCCCAGGCCCCTTTTGGTGTAAAGTACAGTAGCTTCTGGACCTCTGATGACCAACATCATCTTCCTTCCATCCCTAATTGGCTGTGTGATCTTGCATGATTCTTGACCACCTGTGGGATACTCAGTACCCTCATCTCTAAAATGGGGGGGTGGGGAGGAACAGGAAAGCAACTGTTCTTCAAAGCCCTTTCTAGTTCTAAGATCTAATGACACTTCCAGTGAAAATTGAAAGTAACCTTATAATTTTTTCTTCTATTTCTGGATTTTAAGAATAAAGAAAAGTCCCAATAAGTTATTGCTGGTCTCAGAAGCAGGCTGCTAATAGCAACTTGGGTTCAGAAATAAGAGAATTAGAACAAACTATTTAAAACCTTAGCAAAGGAAAAATACAACCTACTGGCATATCATGAAGCTGCTGTGTCTTCATCATACGGAGAATGAAGCATCTTACCTGTAGCGACATCTCGATCAACATTAGTAACTTCTTGATTCCTATCCAAACCTTCTTCCCTTTGACTTGCTGTGAAATTGTGGTACGTTCCTTATCTTTGAAGTTGCCTAAAAGCTACAAAAACAATAAAAATAAAGAGAGCGCTTTGATAGTAAGTTAATTATAACAACATTAGTTAATGGTCACATTTATCCCTAAAAGAACAGTGGTAAGAACTACCTGACTGGTTCAAGTTGACAGGATTTTCTCATATTTTAAACTCCAACCTGACCTTCCTAAACCCATCAGGTACAATTATGAAAGTGAAAGCTGGTATCCTAAATCCTGTTTTCCTATAAACCTCCATTAATTTAGAGACGTATTTCCTGGCTGTGGGGGGAAAAAAGCTCCAACCCATGATAAATATCAGTTATAATTGTTAATGTGTGTCAAAGCAGAGACTAAATTTAATTCTTACCCAACCTCAGCACAAGAGCTTCTCACACAGGTAACCTGGAGACATTTATCATATAGATAATTTCTATTTTGCTGGGAGTATGCCCCAACCGCCTGGGTCTTGAGGATTTCAAGAAGGTTTTACCACTGCTGAACAAATCACTAGGTAACATTTTTTTTTTCCCCACAGATCTCATCAGGTCATTTATGTACATTGATATTAATCAAAAGTTTTAATGAAGAGTATAGTTTAAAAAATTAAACTTTGTCATCCTAAAAAAATTTAAGAAAACCTTTCCGTATTATGCACTTAGTAAAACAGTTCCTTTTACTTCTGCAGCTTTTTTGAAGTCTCTAATATTTTAATCATGTTCTAATTTATGACATGCAGGTAAATGGGCAGAAAGTTGTTGCAAGTGACCGAGTTTTCTGCATGCTGATTACCCCACCGTCCCCTTTCCCCACTCCGAGTTTCTGACTCAGGTACCACATGCACCACTCACTGGTGGTGGGCACAGAGTAATTCATCCTGGCAGGCTGGGTGCCGCTAACACCAAGGAATGAGATTCCTTCACTTTCACTGACATTCATCTCTTCCTCAAATTCCTGAAACTACTCTAAGTATATCCCAGGTGCCCTGTTCCAGGTCAGCACAGGAATGAGGCACTGGGGGCAAGGTCCGCAGTAGACCCTTAGCGGTACACCCTTAGCCCCGACTCCGGTCTTACGGAAGGTTTGCAACCCATTGACTTGTTTCACCTCCAGAGCCTCCAACAGCTGCTCGCCCGTGGCAATGTTGGGCACGTGGATGGTGGTGCTGAAAGCGTTCAGCATTTCCATCTCCTGAAGGACATCTTTGCGGCTAGTGGTCCCAATGATAAGAAGCTTGCGGCCCTGATCATAGGGAGAAAACGTGTTAAAACGCATAGGAGAAAACTGGTTAGGAAACCAGAGTAAGCCTGAACAGTATCCATTTATTAAATTGTGGAAATGTAACTTATTACATGTTATATGATTATATTTGATTATATAAATGTGATGGGCAGCTAAGCCATGTAATATACTATTACATTTCCTTTCTTAGGAAACATTTTGTATTTATTAGAGTTAATAACTGCCATTGTCACCCTTAGCTTAGTTTACCAGGTACCCGGTGCCTATTACAAGTTCACCCCCAAACACACACAACCATGAATGTCCTTTCAGTACATTCTAACAGGTCAGAGAGTTTTAAAGGTTGTTTATTTAAGACCTCCCCCTCCTAGAGTCCTCTGTCCTCAAAGTTCAGTCTGAGCTCATAGCTCTCTAGGCCTGTTGCACAGCTCTAGTTCTAGAACCTTCCTCTCTCCTGTTATATCCCCTATATCCCAGTCTTCCCTTTTACTTCATCTATTTCTTCTTTTCCATCTACTTCAATAATTACCCGAGAAAGGATGCATAGGAGGTGAAAATGTAAAGACTTCAAATGCCTGGAAATGTTTTTATTCCACCGTTAATACTGTCCACTCTATACTTGACAGTTTGGCTAGGTAGAAAGAACAAGCCTAAAAATAGTTTTCCCTCCAGAATTCCGAAGGCATTACTCTATTGTCTTTTCATTTTCAGTGTTGCTGGCTAGGAGACTGATGCCACTCTGGTTTTCTGATTCTTTTTTTTTACTTTTTAAAAAAAACTTTTAAAGGATCTTTTTCTTGGGGCGCCTGGGTGGCTTAGTCGGTTAAGCGTCCGACTTTCGCTTGGGTCATGATCTTGCGGTTCGTGGGTTCGAGCCCTGCGTCGGGCTCTGTGCTGACTGCCAGCTCAGAGCCTGGAGCCTGTTTCAGAGTCTGTGATTCCCTCTCTCTCTGACCCTCCCCTGCTCATGCTGTCTCTATCTCTCTCTTAGAAATAAATAAAACATTAAAAATTAAAAAAAAAGGATCTTTTTCTTATCTTTATATTCTATAATTGCAAAATTAAGCACTTTGAGATACGTCTTTCTTTACTCCATCTGCTAGTGCTAGATGGGTCCTTTCTAAACTGGAAACCTCTAATCATTCTGTTTTAGGAAATATCCTGGATTATTTCTTTTCATTCACTTTCTGTGTTTTTCTGTTTTTGTTTTTTTGCCTCCCCGCCCCGTGGAATCTCCATTAGTTGCATACTGGTCTACTAAAACTAAATCTATTTTTCCTGCTCCTGGTTTTTATTTCTTTCTCTTTCTAATGCTTTTTGGGTTAGTATCAACTTTATCTTCCAAATTTATATTACGTTCTTTGTATATTTTCATTTCTAAGCGCTCTTGTTTCTTGAATGCCTCTTTTTTTTTTTTATTACATCCTATTGTATTTAATGGCTATGATGCTTTAGTTTAAGTCTGTGTGAATACTATAGATTTTATAATGTTTTTTTCTGTTCTCTGCTTTGTCCCTGTCTCCCTGGAGTTCCTTTTTTCCTATTCATTCACTGGAGGTTTTCCTTAAGTATCTTGGTGGCTGTTGGATGACCATTCAGATTTAAGAATTAAGCTAATGACTGGAAGCTCTGAGTCTGATGGCTTCAGTACAGGATGATCAGATGAGACTTGGCTGAAAACTGGGAGTCCTTCAAAGGTCAAGAGGTGTTCCTCCTTCTTGAGGGGCATAAAGGCTAGTTTCCAGCATCCTGGGAGTCGATGGGGGAAGGGGTTGTGGGCATCTCATCATTCAATATGCAGACTCCCACTTATTCTTATTTACAGTATGGCATCTCTTGAGATCAGTGTCTCACTTACTGTTCATATAATCCTGACAATTAAGTACTCATATTATCTCTACTGATGAGACTATTGAATCTCAGTAATTTGTTCAAGGTCAAATAACCAATATATGATAGAGGCAGGAACCAGAATCCACACATTAAAAAAAAAAAAAAGTTTACTTGGAAAATGGAAGAGGAACACATTTTAAACTATGTCACTAGATGGATGGTACACAGTCACTCCACAGATAAGCCTTTAATACAATCATTAAACCTATTCATGGATCTAGAAACTCATGATGTTAAAATAAATGAGAAAATAAACTATTATGCAAAAATTAAAATAAATGCAGGAAACGATGTTAAGAAATTGAAGATCAGACATCAAAACAATTTCAATTTGGGTTTTGTAAACATTACACCACTACTATCAATAAGGCACACCAACCATTCTCAGTTTTATTCATCATTTCTGTCCACCTACTATGCCAATAATGGAAAGTGAACCACAAGTATATCAAAGAAACATAGGCATAAACAAAGGCATATCAAAGAAACAAAGTTGAGCCCTTCTGGCACAATTAGTCATTGACGTATCAGACGACTGTGCAAAGACTATGGGGTAGAAGTACACTTGTGGGGCACTTGGGTGGCTCAGTCAGTTAAGTGGCTGACTCTTGATTTAGGCCCAGGTCAAGATCTCATGGTTTGAGATCGAGCCCCTTGTTGGGCTCTGTGCTGACAGCACGGGGTCTCCCTGGGATTCTCTCCCCCTCTTTCTGTCCCTCCCCTGCTTGTGCATGCACAGCACTTTCCCTCTCAAAAGAAATAAATGCACACTAAACAACAACAAAAAAAGCATACATACTGTGGAGTTTATAGAGTGAAGGATAATCATTCTTCTTCTTCAAGAAATCAACCAGCTAAAAACCAAACACATTCTAACAGAGCTTCATCAAGCTCCTAGATGAATCCGGAATAGATGCTGTGCATACGGATGGCTACAAAACAGAAAATGACGATCCACCGTGGACAGGTGGGAGGTACTGCGCACAGGATGTCGTGATAGAGGCAGGGAACATGTGGCACAGAAACACCTCCTGCTCTTTCTCTGGAACCGAGTCTTAAGGAATGAGCAGGTGGATTAGGAGGACGAAGGCTACTCCAAGCCAGAAGGACCAGACACACATACATCCGAAGGTGAAATAACAAACCTGGGGAGCTGCGGTCCTTACAAGCACAGAAAGACATACACGCTTCTGCTATCCCAGAAGAGTGGTGGTGCTCTAACGTTCAGCAGGAAATTCCATCTGTAAACTCAGGAAGGGATCTCTGAAGGTTAACAGATGCTAAAGGCCACACAGGCTGGTAGAGCTGCATTATAATGCAAGGTAACTGACTGTTCGCTCTTCTTTTCCTTAGGTTTTTAATGTTCTGTAGCCCATAATGCAAACTCCCTCATCTTGTCTTCTCTCAAGGGAGACAACGTTGGCCCTAGAAGAACGGCACCGAGGAAGAAGCTTCCTACTCCAGGAAGCTGGAGTTGCCGTCTTCCCAGTGAAAACTTCTCCATCGGTAACAACGACTGCGCTCCTCGGAGTGCTGAAAGACTGGGAAATGCAGAGCAACTTATAATGGAAACACTAATTTATGTTTTGCTTTACTTCTTGTTTAACAAGACTGCAAACACTGCAGAGAGGTCATGACCCAGGTGAGCTCAGGCCTTGACTTGTAAAGCATCATCTTTAAGAAAACACTGAAAATCATTACCAAATAATTAAATTGTGCTGGGCCATTTTGTCCATTAATTAGTGGTAATGCTCATGAGGAAGCTTTATCATGAAAAAAACCCTCTGAGTGTATTAATGTAATAAATCATATTGGAGAACACGGTGGATGAAAAGCTGCCAGCAGCATGTAATAAGAAAGTCAGCTTTAAAAATAAAAGTAGAGCTCAACCCAAGAAGGGAAATCCAACTGGTTAATGTGTGGCTCCTAGTCTTAAGTCTACAGCACTGGAAACATGCCCCTTGATGGAAAGAAAAAAAGAGAGAGTGATAACTTATTTGAAGGGAAAAAAAGTTGTTCCCAGCGTACTCTTTACTGAGATTTGCTAGTTCCTGATACAATAAAGAAACAGGCCTAAATAAAATGACTATCTGCCAATCGGATTATGATAAACATTGTTCCAAGGTTAAATAAGTATTAGTTAACTAATTCTTGGTACCATAAGAAGCAACTCAGGTGAAAACATTACCATGAAAAAGGCAGGGCTCAGTCAGGTGTTGATCCTTCAAAAAAACACTTCTTTACACGATGAAGAATGAACAAAGTACTAAGCAGTATCTAAGCCTTTTGCCACACAAAGGACTAACCAGATAATCCACACCCTTTCAGAGGTCCTGCCCATTGATTGGCCCCAATAAACTGATTTGTAACAAAAGTTCATGTGGAAGAAAGCTTTTTTTCTTAAATAAAAATGCCACCAATATAATACTGCAGTGAAATGGAAGGGCTGATTTTAACCTGTGAACAAAAGTAAAGTCAGTTATGCAGTAAAGAAAGGCCATTCTTTCCATATCATTCAATGCTGAGCAAGTGTAATACACCCTCGGTAGGAAGAATTAACTGTGAACAATTGGAAACCCTGAAATGGATTAAGAAGTGAGTTTAAAAGTGCAACTCAAAACTGCTGTGTGCTGGGGGCCTTAAACTTTATTTTCTGATTGTTAGAATCTGAGGTTTTTGTAACTGAGAGTGAAAATTTTCACAATAGTAAGAATTTATAAAGCCGGTAAGCCGAAACTTGTTGATCCGACCATTACCAAGAATTTATTCTGTTCAGGTATTGATGGAATTATGAGATTTGGCTTGTGCCTTCCAAATGACTATAATTTAGCTGGGAAGGGCAAACAGACACTCAGGGACCAGTAGCAAGGAACACATCAGCAAACACAAACTAATAATGGCCATGGGGGCAGAGCATAAGGAGACCGTTTTATTGGAGAAGGTTTCCCTAGGAAGACCCCTGCAGTACTGTAGGGACACTGACAGAGAGGAGGCCCTGGAGAAGGGACGGGTCTCTAATACTATTAAACCCTCTGTGGGTGGTGGAGGCAGCTGAGCACTAAGTCTTTGCAGAGAGGTGAGTGGGCGGCCACTACAAGGAAGACTTGGAATGCTAAGCTAAGGAAGGAAATTGAGTATAACAAGCAACAGGAAACCACAGAAGGTTCCTGAGGAGGCAGAAAGGCCGATGGAGAGAGAGAGGATCTTGGCAGCTGGAGGCAGCACGGTCCAGGGGCCCGCAGGAAGCTGCACATGAGCGGTGCGCCGCCACCACGAGTCAGCGTGCCCAGGAAGGACTGGCGCTGTCCCACCAACACCTCACACACGCCGTCCTTTTGAAGGCAAGCCTTGAGCTGGCAGAATGCAAGGGAGGAGAGGCAAGACCCCTCACGGCCAGGTGGCTTGGTGTAGCAGTAGCAGAAGGGCAGGCTCCATCATTCATAATCGTGTGATTTGGGGTAGGTTATTTGACTTGTGAGTACCCGTCTCCTTCCCAACCATACAAGTGGGATACAAATCCTGTCTATACCTGCTGTGAAGAATGCCTGGGGATGCGGGGTCTTGGCCATTGCTGTTGGAGGAAGCCAGAATGAAAGGAGATGCAAGTTTGAGTGCATGGTCTTGACAGGAACATGAAAAAGCATCTTCTGCCTAAGATGTCAGGGCTCCATAGGGCTAGGTGAGGGTAAGGTCCCGTGGACGAGCAGTGGGGTGCCTGGAAATCCCTGTCTTCCCAACACAGGGCCCTGGCAGCAAACGGCGTGCAGAGAGTGCAATCTCGCAGAGGGCCAAGACTCACTCTTGGGGGAAGATGAGAGCTCCCATCTGCGTGACTAAGGTTCTGGTGAGGCCCGGATAAGGCCCGAACTAAAGATCAAACGCCCCCTTGAGTCGTGAAGTGGGTGAGAGTGAGTGGCCTCAGCAAGAGGCTTTGGAGGGAAAGGTCTGCTCAGGGCAGAGGTGTGAAGAAGCGTTTGTGGTAAGCCCTGCTTTAATCTACTCCTTACCTTAGCTTCATTCTTGGAAAGGGAATAATTTCACATATTTTTACTTAGTTTGTATTACCCAACATGGAGACCTTTAAAAAACATTCTACCTACCATAGTGCTTGTACAACTTTATCGCTGTATTTATTTGCAAGTCTGAATCTTGTTCCTAGCCTGTCAACTCCCGGGGAGTAGGAGTTTATTCATCTCTGTCCTTGCAGCAGTTAGCACAACATGCCTGGCACACAGAAGATACTCCTATGCTCCCCCCACCTAGAATGCTCTTCCCTTGTACATCCACGCGATTCTTTCCCTAACGTCAAGGCGTTGCTTGAAAGTCACCTCTTCCACTGGGCCCACACAAACCCCCATGCTCTGCCATTTAAAACCAGTCTCTCCTTCTTCCTCTCCCTTTAGCCTGCTCTCTCTTCCACTGTATGGATTTTATTTTATTTTATTTTTTTAATTTTTTTTTTAAATTTTTTTACAAAATTTATTTCTAGGAGAGAGAGAGCGTGAGCAGGGGAGGGTCAGAGAGAGAGGGAGTCACAGACTGAAACAGGCTCCAGGCTCTGAGCTGGCAGTCAGCACAGAGCCCGACGCGGGGCCCGAACCCACGAACCGCGAGATCATGACCTAAGCGAAAGTCGGACGCTTAACCGACTAAGCCACCCAGGCGCCCCCCACTGTATGCATTTTAACACACTATACATTTTACTCATTTACTACTCTCTTTACTTGTTTGTTGTATTTACTGCGGGTCTTCCTTCGGGAGAATAGGATTTTTGTCTGCTCGGGCTTATGGATACATCCAGGGCTAGCATAGTGCCTTGTACATACTGGGAAGTTAATAAATTTGTGTTGAATGAATGGTGATCTGACTGTAGGCATCAAGGGCAGCAGATCACTCCTTCCTTGTTACATTCTCTCTTCTGGCCCTCGAGAAATGCACATTACGCAAGTGTTCAACAAGAAAATAACTATCTACCATTTCAGAGTCTATACCTTGGAGCCCCAAGTGGTGAATGCGAGGGCAAGTTTTCAAGAAAATGATCCAGAACGAACGGCACGTATGCCTCATTTACAATGTAAGTAGGTGCCATAAGGTTCTCGTCTCTTTCTTTTAATCAAGTGATCGATGACTAGTTAAGCCATTGATTGGAAAATACAGAGTTCTCTAACAGGGTAAAGATGAGATTTATTAGAGGCCATTAATTTAAGCTAGTGAATTAAGTATTATGAAGCATCTCCTACAACTCTTGGTTTCCCCCCAAAAGGGGGAAGATTGACTATCAATGAAAACAACCAGAGTCTGGACAGTAAAAGGAGAAGAATGGGGCCTCCTTGCATATCCTGCATGCATTTCTGATTTCTCATGCTCAGATGTCTGTAGCTTTTTCTTTCTTTTTTTTTTTTTTTGGTAGTTAAATGTTTAACTTGAATACCAAAGGAAGGATGTTTCAAATAAATCATGCTACAACGAGGCAGACAACTACACTTAAACTCTCCATTAGATTTTTACCCTGAAGCAAATTCTTAGTCTACTGTCTTTGTAACCATCCTCATGGTGCTGTAAGAGGGACAGAGGGCAATAAGGAGGGGAATTCATGATGCAGATCGGATATGAAATAAGAAACTTCACCCCAAATAATTTAAAATAATTACTATAGGCAAGAGCAGACCACTTTGTGATATTACAGAATATTTTAGTACCAATTTGTGAAAAAGACACTGAATCATCAGATTTTACACTTGGAGTTGCTCTTAAAGATTACCTAGTCCCCCCGCGGATATTTTGTAGATGAGAAAAGTGGGATGAGAAATGAAGTGACCTGTCTGAAGCTTTTATATCCAGGCAGGGAGCTGAAGCTAGTGTTCAGGTCTCTTTGATATTTCTATTATGCTTTGCTGTGCATTATTCTCATCTGTGTAATTTGTAACTCCTATCGGCAATGGCTGATCTCTTAATTATGAGTTAGGGAGATACAACACCTAGAAATTACAACCTCTGAGCTCTTGGGAGAAAAGTTTAAATTAAGAAAATAAAGTCGTACTGACCATGGCACAGTATTCTTAGTGCCAAAAGGAATAGTTTTGTAGACACTTTCTCTCATTAGAAACTGAACTAAGGGGCGCCTGGGTGGCTGGGTCAGTTAAGTGACCAGCTCTTGATTTTGGCTCACGTCATAATCTCCTGGTGGTGAGGCTGAGCCCTGCATTGGGCTCTGCACTGAGTGTGGAGCTTGGGATTCTCTGTCTTGCTTCCCTCTCTGCCCCTCCCCTTCCTGCACAGACACACTCTCTCAAAATAAAGAAGTTAAAAAAAGAAAAAGAAATTGAACTAAGGTGATCACTGATTAATTAGCAAATTCAAACTCCTCAGCCTTGCACCCACAGAAAATTTCCCTTCCTGTCTCGACTTTTAGTTGGATATGCCCTAAAATGACCTCAGTGCTCTAATCAGGTCAATTTTCTTCCTTCTCATTTTTTTTTAAGATTTCATTTTTTTGAAGTAACTTCTACACGCAATGTGGGGCTTGAACCCACAACTCTGAGATCAAGAGTTGCACACTCTACCAACCGAGCCAGCCAGGTGCCCCCTTCCTTTTCATTTAATTTCCATCTCTAATTTTCACCCTCAGTCTTCCTCTTTATTAAAATTCTTTCCAGCGTTTTCCGCCAGTTTGTAATGAACTCTTATGTCCAAGACATTTCAAAACTTGCTTTCTTGACACACTCCACTGTCACTTAACCGTACTCCCGGAGGCCCCAGCCTTTCAGAGCAGGGGCCGGTATGCCCAGTATCAACACCTCACTTCTCTGGAGGCCAATCTGCTAAGCAATTTCAGCTATCCAAGAAATAAGCAAAAATCCTCTAGCTTCTAGGACCAAAAGAAAACAATACAAAGTGAGGTTCAAGTGACTATGTGTCGCTAGTGCCACTTCATCCACTAGGCAAGTGGGCACAGCAGCCGGGGCCCATAAAACTTTTTTTTTTTTTTAATGTTTTATTTATTTCTAGGAGAGAGAGAGAGAGAGACAGCGTGAGCAGGAGAGGGTCAGAGAGAGAAGGAGTCACAGACTCTGAAACAGGCTCCAGGCTCTGAGCTGGCAGTCAGCACAGAGCCCGACGCGGGGCTCGAACCCACGAACCGTGAGATCATGACCTAAGCGAAAGTCGGACGCTTAACCGACTAACCCACCCAGGCGCCCCCAGGGCCCATAAAACTTTGAAGGGCCCACAAAAATATTCAATTTTTTTTTTTTAATTAGAAGAAAACAAAGAACTTTCAGGTCAAAGAAAAAAAGTTTTTTTTTTTAGGATTTTATTTTTAAGTAATCTCTACATCCAACATGGGGCTGAAACTCACAACCCTGAACTCAAGAGTCTCATGCTCTACCAACTGAGCCAGCCAGGCACCCCAATAAAATGTTTTTAATACCAGCAGTTGGAAATAAAATTCTAAATTTTTTTAATGGAGGAAGGGGCCCAGGTATGCTCACAGGAGAGCTCCTTCAGCTCTTGCGGCCTGGTTACTCTTACTTTATAAAACAGCTCATGAGTTTTTGTGGCTGCCTTTTTTTAGTGCACAGCTGACCAGAAGCAGCAAATTAGGAAAGTGGGAACCATCAGAGGCAGGGCGCCTGACATAATTCAATGGGATTTAGAAACAGTGAACAGTAAAACCATCAAGAACAAGGAAAGGTACAAAAAAAATAAAATAAAACAAGGCAGACTGGACCTATTTAATGACTATGTGGGCAGAGTCTTGTACATCCCAACAGTTCTTGCTGTTACCCATGATATTACTGACTCATGTGATTATGATTTGTAATGATGATCCTCATTTTTAAACGTAGTGTTTATTATACTTTGCTTCAGACACCAAACATGCACGTAACAATTTTTTTTTTTCTTAAAAAAGGCTAAAGTGGGGTACCTGGGTGGCTTGGTTGGTTAAGCATCTAATTCTTGATTTTGGCTCAGGACGTGATCTCTCACTGACAGTGCGGAGCCTGCTTGGGATTCTCCCCCTCCCCTCTTAACCACCCTTGCTCGCATGCTCTTTCTCTCTCAAAATAAACTTTTTAAAAAAGGTGAAAGTATAATAACAATCGATATTTACAGAAGTCAAGCTTTAGTCATTTGGAAAAAAATTAAAGCTTTTGATTTCTTCTGAATTCCTCTTTCTCTCTCCAGTGAAACTGAAGATGGTATATGAAGCCTGAGATAAGTAACTGTACACAAAACATATCCTTAAATTTCCAAGTGTCAGTTAGTGTGTAAATAATAAAAATTTGCTAATTCTTGCATAGACACATCCTTCACTGTGTCTCCCCATCACTTCAGAGCTGGAATTCCTTAGCAAGGCATAGTGGTCCTGATAAATCTCCCTTCTATTCATCTTTCAAGACCAAGATCAAGAACTATTTGTGAAACATTTGCAGACTCTCTCAGGAAAATGGACTGTGCTTTCCTTTATATTCCACTGGAATCCATATAACTTATAGACATTAACTAGATACATCATGTGTACACATCGTTCTCCCTCACTGGATACGGGCAGGGACACCAGTTAGCCTCGGTTAGAAAAAGAGTAGCCCTCCTAGGGGGATGAACTAGGAAGAAGCATGCAGCAACCCCAGGCCCATCCCCCAAAGCCCCAGCACCTTGTATGAGTAACTCTTGGTGTTAAGGCTGCCAGAGGAAGCCCCGAGTATGCCCCAAACACCGCATGAGATATACTGAAAAATCATATGATATCGTTCGGAAATTCAAATTCACCTGGACGTCCTTTACTCTTCTCTACTAAATCCACCAACCCTACTCAGGGCAGATGCAGCCCCACACCAAGGTGGACGGCTTGGTGAGCACAATGTGGGCTGACTGTTAACCCTCGAGTGTCGCTCAACCTTGTACACAAAACTGCACGACTGAACGGTCCTGGATTATAAGCTCCTTGAGGGCAGGTACAGTGGCTCACTCATCCTTGTATTTCTACAGGGTGGAGCAAGTGTTTATTAAATGCACATCCTAGTGAAAGCATACATTCTGTAAAGTAATACTTCAGACCTTGCATGTCGAAAGAAATACTTTTGGATGGAAAAAAACCTTCCCATCTCCCTTCCATGGAACGTAATACAACTGTCACCATCTGTGTCTTAGTCAACCTCGGTCACAATGGCATTCCTGCATCATAAGCGCTGACTGGAAGCACAACACTGAGCGATATGCCAGGTGGGTGTCCGAGGTCAACTGTGAGAGCCATGAGGCACTGTCACACTTGTCCTCTCAGGGACACGGCGTCTTACACACCAGACCTTAAACCAGCCTTAAAAGAAAAAACAAGGTTAACAAAAAATTTACATGTAGACAAGCTTAGAGACAATGATACATTCATTAAGTGTTAAATGGCACATCAGTTGGAAAGATTGGAATTAAAGAGTTGTGACAGTTACATGCTGCTAGTTAAAAATGAAAATGAGAATACATGTTAAGTTTTTCTTTTTTCCTGATTATAAAGTAATAAATGCGTAGTGTCAAACTTTTATAATACGGGAAATAAAGCAGAAAAATTTCACCTAAAATCCTATCATCTAAGATAGAGTGGGTGCCTTTAAGATGGAAAAATAACAGAACTTCCTTTATTTTTATTTTTGATTACATTGTTTTAAAAATTACCCTTTTGGTGTATGTTTTAAAATGAACATCATCTTACAGAATAAGAGATGTATTAAAATATTGGAAGGATGAACTCAAATGCTATTTTGGCGGGTAGGGGTATGCGTTCAGAAAGTTGAGGGGCCGCTGATACAAAGGCGATCACAATAACAATTCCGGCAGCCCGCCCCCAGTCCTTTCTCCTTTATGACTGAAATCACACTTGGAGAGTACTTGAGGATCAAGTAAAAGGTGATTTGATAGTTATGTAGGAAGTTTCTGACATAAGCCCAGTTAATATAGATAATGGGTCACTAGCTGGGTGGCCAGAGTTTTCCATTTGACTGCTGTCACTTGGTGTTTCTCCCTGTCCTCCCTTCCCATTATTGCTCCTCTTATTCTGGAAACTGGCTCCCTTCTTCCCCTCGCTCCAGGGCTGGCTAAGTAGGGAGGGGCTACAGGAGCAAGATGGCGGGCAGCGAGGGGCCAAGAAAGCTGCTAAGCTCTTTCTTGCCGGCATTTCCAGGGATGGTTTCTTCGGCAGCAGCCACATGGAGTTGAGCTCCTTTGATAAGGGTTGGTTGCTTTGTTGGTTTTATGTATTTTTTGTATGAGGAAAGACAGGGTCAGAGTTTTCTTTGAGGTGAATAATAAACTAAGAGTTGAGTTGTGCTTTTGCAGTTTACAGAGAATGACAATAAACATTTACCTTATTTCATTCTCACATTCTCATCTTCAGTATTATTATTGCTCCAATTCTAGAAAAGTGAAAATTGAGGCTCAGAAGTGACTGGGTTCTAATTCATGTTTTTGAATTCTAACTCCTGTGCCCTTATTTACACTGCCAATGCCAGGTGTGTGTGTAGTTAAGACCCACCACCTTCAAAATACCCATTCAGTAAATATTGCCATCCACATAGCCTAACTAGGTTAATGAACGGAAGGAAGGAAGGGAGGAAGGGAGGAAGGAAGGGAGGGAGGGGAAGAAAGCGAAGGCGGGTTGTCTGGGGCCTTTCCTGTGGGAGCACTCTCTCCATTCCCCAGTGTGAGATGTACGGAGCGCTGTCAAGATGAAGTGGTTATAGACCAAGGAGTGATTTAAAAAGGTCAAGACCTCGTTCCATCTACATCTCCATAACTATCAGGAATATTGATGGATTGTTCTGGACCTTTTGTAAGGTTCCTCTTAGTGGCTCTTCTCACCCAATAGTTGCTATGCCAGGCAGTAGAAAGCCCTAGGAAATCCCAAAAGACCTGTGTGCTTGTTTTAGCGACAAGAAGGTAGGAGAGACTCTATGAAACATTGTTCTGTTCCACCCTGAGTTGGGAGAAAAGGGAGCTTTAGTCACAAGCAACAGGAGGCTGCAGGGAAAGAGCCAGTATGTGCGCCAGTCCTTGGAGGCTGAGGATAATGTAATAGGAAGTGTCTGCCGGGACCTCACAATGGCCAGAAGCCATAGTCCTCAGTCCACTCCTTTCCATTGAGCCCTGGCATTCTTGTCTCTATTTCATTCTTCCTTTTATAACAGGGATCTCTAATTCTCAGACCAGAGCACTCAGGAAGCTTCTAAACTCCAGCAAATGGGAGATAGGGAAGCAGGGTGTACTTGTTTTTTACCCAGTATTGCACATGAGGCAAGCTGTGCCTGGACACTCCCAAGCTGAAACTCTGAACTCACCCTCCATGAAAATCTGCTACAGAGAACAGCTGCATTCTTTAGTTTTCCTGTCTTACAAGCTAAAAAGATTCCGTGGACTATCTAAAGGCACCTCTATTCTTAAAACAAAACAAAACAAGACCAAAAAAAAAAACCCCGGAAGATCTATTTCTACTTCCATACAACAGTCTTAATACTAGACACTCTTAAGAACTTTGAAACAACAAAACAGGAACAAATAGTATCTGAGATGTCAACCCCTGAGCCCCAACTAGTGGGCATATTCAAAACAGACATCCATTCTCTTTTTGAAGATATTAGGATAAGACTCTGTAAGTCAATTCTTTATAAATGGCATGCTCTGCAGCCAACAATACATTCCTACTTTTCAGTAACTCTATACTTTTTATAATAAAGCATTAATACCTTCTATCTGTGCAGTCCACAGGTTTACAGAGGACATCACTAGACATTATACTATATATTAGCTGGCCCTCCCTAAAAAGCAGGGAGAATTACCTCCATTTTACAGATAAAGAAATAAACAAAGATATTAAGGGACTAGTTCAAAGTTGCCTGAGCTAAGACTCAAACTTAGGTTTTCTGACTCCAATACAAAGAGGAAGTTCTGCAGAGGGGATCGACGTAACAAGATTCATGGCACCGTGGAATACTATAGTACTAAAATCAACACTTTCCTAACACCGATATCATGTCACTATACTATATTTAAGGCAACGGGGCTAGACGTGAAGACATTCTGGCAGTGAGAGGCTATTGTCTCAGCACCATTAGCTGATGACTTAACTTGAGATATTTAATTTAGTTGAAAATGCCATATATATAATTCTTATAATTTTTGTATTCATTAATACCTATCATAGGTGTGCTCTACCAAAAACCAAAGCAAAACAAAATCCCTATTTTGAAAAACATGCTTTTTAATGTGTCTGTTTTAGTTTATTTATTACATTGATCTGACTTATTTTTAAGTAGATTCCACACCCAATGTGGGGCTGAACCCATGACCCTGAGATCAAGACTCGAATGCTCTAGGGACTGAGCCAGCCAGGCGCCCCTGAAAACATGTTTTTTTTCAGCAGGTATCTGTAATGATGCTTTATAAAATTACCAAATGTCTTTCACTATTATTTATGTATTTAAAATCAGGCTACATATATATGTGCTATATGTATCTTTGATTTACATAGAACCTTGTGAGACAAGCTACTATATTAAGCAAAGAATAGACAATTTTATAAAATATAGTAACCATCTAATATCACTGACTTAATAAATGGAAAAACTGGGCCACTAAATTGTCCACCATCATCCAGCTTTTCTTCAACGAAGAAGTCCAAAGCACAAGTTACCATGTCGGTGATTACAATTAATGTGTCTGGCAAAATGACTACACCTCTTTCCTAAAGTGGTTATACATCTTATTGAGTCATATTGTAGTCATTAGCCAGAGTTAATTTTGAACAGATAGATGGGGAGATACTCATGTTTAGGCCTGCACAATTTGGAGTCTCTTCCATTATCTGCTTATTTCGCTGAAGAAACCCAAAGCCTGAAGAGTTGCTTAATGTTACCAAGACTCCCTTATAACATCTCTGAAGTAAGACTACACTCAGATGCCGTGTAAGGATTACACGAAAAGCAATCGTGTCTAGAGACCGGTGATGTCAAAATGAAATCCCTGGAACACACAAATATGCCTGCTCGGATTCCCACCAGCAGCTCTCCACAGTTTCTTACTGGTTTACACGTGATGCCTATCCCGGCTCTAAATCCTCCTTCCTTCTTATTAGGTAATATCCCCAGGTGCCAGAGTAGTGAGGCAGTTATTTTTTCCCTTCAACAACTTTATATTTTAACTAAAAGTCTAATAACAACCATTAGGTCTGAATTTTCCTTCGATGATATTGCTATGAATTTGAAGTGATCTTCCTTTATAGGAGTTCAGTTTCCAAAGAGTTTTCCACCGAACTGGTATGCTGCAAATGGGCTATAGGTGGACCAAGATACCAATTCTGGTCAGCCCTGGGGAAGGCTGGGTGCCCCCTGGGTGGCTGCGCCTCTGGCCAGCCGAGGGTGGCTGCATCCGCTGACCCATGTGCCACCACAGATGCTGCCGTATTTCTCTAGGCTGTTGCACAGAAAAGGTCGGGAAGCACTGGAACTCGAGAAGGAATGGTTCTCCGTAAATTACTAGGCCATTCTGGCAGCCACAGATGCCGTCTTCCAAACCGATTCTCCCAAAGCGTCAAGTAAACTGAGCATTGAGGCGGTCAGGTTAATGGGCTTAACTACTCCCGCACTTGAGGAAACTGGGAAGTCCTGTCATTTTACGGCTGGAGGAGTTCCTCTGCAGGCACTTTATTTTGTCTCCCGAAAAGAAAAAAAGGTGCCAGAAGAGATCTGTGAGGGAAATAATAGAGCCGTCGGTGCTGCAGGCTGCGGGAAGATCTACCTGGCCTCGCGGCTTTCCGACTGCTTCTTCCTCGACATTAAGACTCAGGCTTTTCATCCCCCTGATCTTGAAAAGCACATTCCCCTCCACTTCCATAAATCCGCCGGACCTGAAAAGAGCCCCAGTGTCACTGAGTAAAAGAGCCGGCTTTAGGAATCTCACTGGAAGGAGGGGTGTCTTCGAGCCTCTCACTGCTAAGCCGGACATTTCCTAACACTGGACAAATTGTACATCCAGCTCGGGGAGGGTGAACTGCAGTGGTCTTTTACCCTCCGAGCCAATTGTTAGCTTTTCACAGGAATCAGCAGGGAAGCACATGCGAGGCCTCTGTGCTGCGGGGAGCGCGCCCATGCCTGGTGTGACTCTGCATGTAGATGAAGCCGGCCCGGGCTTTCTGAGCCGCGGCCCCGGAGTTCTCAGAGCCGCGCTTTTCTCCGGCGTGGCTCCCTGCTGGGACAGCCCTTTTCAGCCTTCTACCCCCCCTCGATCTCTTCTCCTGCACAACACAGGGAAACTTGATTGAAATAAAGACCTAGGGAACATGTTTTATTTTCTCCTGTTCAATCCATTTTAGAAAAGCTTTTAATTGGTTTTAAAAAGATGCTAAACAAAATGTGATGATGTTTTTCAGTCTTCGTGAGCCACAGATACCACTTTTTTATACTTTCAAAGGGCTAATAAATCAATCATGAAATTAACTCTCCAGCTAAATTTAAAGCGAACCCACTGAATACCGGGTTCATTAAAAATCTATGCATTTTCCTAGAAAAATTTAAAATTCAAAGAAAATTATCCTAGTAACTGAAATCTGACTTGAATTTTTAGTCCTGCACTGAAAATCCAAGACCAAAGCAATCACAAAGGGGAAAAAAGAAGGCTTGTGAACCAGTTTTAATAAGCCAATTTACAACGAGGAGGGGTGTGGGGGAGGGGAGGAGGAGAAAAGAGACTATCCTGATACATAACAACATAGTGCCCCCGAAGCGATTCTTTTATTTGAGCATGTGCACACATGCACACATAATTTTTCTACGTGAGAGCTGGAATCACAACGAATGCGATATTAAGAATTCGGTGGCTGATATGATTACTATATTGTATACATGTAAAGTTCCTCTTTTTAAAGAAAAAAGCCTTTGACTTTTCTGTTTTGATAGTGATACAAGTAAGTTTTCTACCACCCTACACCCTCCGCAGCTCTGCAATTCTTAGATTCATGCACTTTTAATATTTATTTGAAAACATCTGAAAAACCTATGTGGGTAACGGTCCGGTGAAGTGAATGCTTCCACTTTAGAAAGACAAATCTTCTCGACGCCAGATCAGCCTGAAATTTTCCCCTTATTCTCCTGAGAGACTAGAAACTGATTTAAAAAGCAAGGTGGTACAGAGAAAGTATATTTTCATTTTGTCAAATATATGCCAACTAGACATACTGGAAACATGAACTTCTGCCGCTGGCTCACTTGTGCAGCAGGCCATCATTTAGCAGTGCAGGTTAGTCACCCAATTCCGATTCGTGACGGGTTGGTACTCCTTAGGAGAATCCCTGCCATCTCCAATCACGAAGGCAGCCAGATCTATCTTTGACTTCGTGCACATTCCTATCCCTCTCTTTTCTAGTCCTTAGAGACATGTGTTCTACATCCCTTTTTGATGATCCAGTCCCTGTTTTCAAGGCTTCTCCCAAGCTGGACCATGTACCTTGGATGCTCACTTCTTGCTTCTAGCTCCCCCATAACCCTCCTTTCATCAATTAAGTAGCTTCTGCAACCACTTTTTTTTAAGTGCCTGTTTTATTGAGATGTAAGTCACATAACACACAATTCACTGATGTAAAGGGTACAATTCAATGGTTTTTAGTTTTTTCGCAGATGTGTGTAGCCAACACCGTGATCAATTTTAGAACATGTGAAACACCTAAGAAACCCCGTACCCATTGGCAGTCACCTCGCATTCTCCCTCTCCACCCCATTCAGTCCTAGGCAACTGTGAGTCTACTTTCTGAGTCTATAGATTAGCCAATTCTGCACATTTCATACAGATGGAGTCAAACAATATGTGGTCTTTTGTGACTGGTCTCTTTAGGTGAGCATGTTTCCAAGGTTCATCCATGGCATAGCATGTGTCAGGACGTCATTCCTTTTTACTGCTGAATGATATTCCACGGTATGCATGTACCATATACCACATTTTAGTTGTGAACATCTAGGTTGTGTCCACTTTTCGGCTATTATGAATAATGTTGCTATGAGCAAATCTACAAGCTTTTGTGTGGACATATAATTTCATTTCTTTGGGGTATGTATCTAAATTGTTGGGTTTTATGGTAACTTTATCTCTAACCTTTGGAGGAATTGCTAGACCTAAAGGCTGCACAATTTTTATACTCCTCTCAGCAGTGTGTAAGGGTTCCAATTTCTCCAAATGCACAGCTACACTTGTTATCTGACTTTGTGGATGTAGCCATCCTGGTAGGTATGAGGCGGTATCTCACTGAGGCTTTGATTTGCTTTTCCCTGATGGCTAATGATGTTGAGTATCTTTTCGTGTGCTTACTGGTCATTTGAAATTTATTTATTTTTGAATGTTTTCATTTTAATCATACCTTGACAATAAATTACAGTACAAAGTACTTAAGCCCACCAAAATGAGGGTACACTCAAAAACTACCTTTAGAAGTTAAGTTATCTAGGGGCACAAGGGTAGCTCAGTCAGTTGAGCATACAACTCTTGATTTTGGCTTACGTCACGATCTCACAGTTCATGAGTTTGAGTCCTGCATTGGGCTCTGTGCTGACAGTGTGGAGTCTGCTTGGAATTCTCTCTCTCCCTATCTCTCTCCTTTGCTCTCTTTCTCTCTCTCAAAATAAATAAACTTTAAAAAAAGTTAAAAAGAAGTTATCTATATTTTTTGTTGAATAAGTTATTCATGAAGTACATCTGTATAAACCTATGCCAGATGTTTTAAGATTTAAAAACATTAGATAATGTTCCTTTCCTCAAGAATTTTACAATTATTTTTACAAAATGGAAAGTTCTTCCTAAGTCTTTAATCAAAGTGCTGTCTTTTTTTTTTTAATGTTCTATTTTATTTCTATTAGTATCTATTTTGGATTACAAACAAGAATTTGTATTCTCAACTAGGGGATGTCTCTCTGTTTAAATGAATGTATTTAACAGTGTAAAGGACAAGCAGTTTAAAAAATATCACTAAAAATTATTCTTCTTTCTCCTAAATGAGTTTAGCATAACTTCTTCTTAGCTAAAGTAAGATACAAATTTAAATGCCTAGAGAGTCTCTCAATCCAATAAATTTTAAAACACTATTTCCTAAGAAAGGATTCTTTTTGTAGATGATACATACAGGGATTTGGGGCTATATCCTTTGTCAGCAATTTTAGTTATATCTATTTATACACGTATTGAAGGAATCAGAGAAGGGAAAAATACACTCATTTCTCTAACTTTAGTATGAGCTAAAACTGCAATTACTGGGAATGATAGTTTATAGAAAAATGCTTTAAAAATCCTTACAGTGCATGCATGCAGTAAATTTTCAAGGTCATTGTACCTATGTTTCCTTTAACTATTATAGAAGTACAAAAAAAACCAAAAAATCTTAGAAAATCAAGACAAGTCCATCACTTTTAGTTCTAACACACACACACACACACACACACACACACACACACACTTAACTGTTAAAAAGCAGATTCACCAACTTAACATTAAATATTTTCCATATAGCTTAATTAAGATCTCTAACTTCAAATACCAGATTCCCATACAGATATTAAGGTGTTTTTCAACTTTCTGCTTAACCCCTTTGTATCTGCCTTTGTCTGACATTTCTTCAAGGTTACAGTATACAGAATCAGTCAAGAGAATTTGTGTCTTGTGTCATAGCCAAACATGCTCTGGCAGCCTCTACATGATTAACATATTTAACCAACCCTCATAGGTTACTCTTAAATGTGTTAAGCTATCAAAACCACCAGTCTCCAATAGCCGCATCAGTAAACATGCAACCACATGAACAAAGATCCTGGCTACCTCCCTGCTCAAAAGTGCCACATGACACAAGAGAAACAATTCAAGCTTACCTGTGAAAATTTTTAAAAAGAAAAGAAAAAGAAATATCTGCTTATAGGAAATAAGTTTTCCCAAATACAAATTCTTAGGAAAACCTAGGAAATGATAAATGGAACAAATGGGAACATGTATTTAATCCCTCCTATGTGAATATCATGGTCTTTCACGGGAGAGAGAGGCGGGTGGGGATGTGTAACGTGGTGAGGGATTTATAGAACAACAAGAACAGAACACTAATCGAAACGAGGATTTTGAGATCTTTGGAAAAGGGCGCTTCTCTGTTAAGAAAATCATTTACCTTAAAACAGAAGGCCAGACCTCACGACTTTGCAAAAGCCCCTCAACAGCAGAATTTTCTGTTTATGATCACTTGCTGATTTAGCATCTCCTTTGCACCATTACATGCGGTTTACTGGAAAAATTCCGTGAAAATGCCCCTTATATTATTTTTACCTGAGGAGGTGCCTTTTTCAGCAACACAAGAAGAGCCTGTAATACCAGATTAGAAAACCGGGGGCCAATGGGGACATAATCTGGAAGAGAAATATTGCTATGTTTTAGGGATTTAATACATATATGCACATATTCCAAACACTCAGATTTTTCTGCATCAAGAATAAACATAGTCCTAAGTAACTGTCATAGAACTAATGACAAATAGGGGGAAAAAAACCCTCCAATAACTTAAATGCTTAAAAACATTATATAAGAGCTCTCGTCTGTAAACTTTTTAAAAAGCTTCTAAAATATCCACTTTGAGTTCAGGCAGATATTTTTTTTATAATATTCAGAGACTTTTTTTTAAGGGAGAAGAAAAAAACCCCAGATATATTTACGAAGCATTTCTAGGAAATTACTGCAAACCACAGCAGTGCAGTAAGCTCACAGGCAACAAATC
>NW_027532607.1:220648-318445 GCF_008692635.1 Crocuta crocuta
TGTGACTGAAATGATGGTAGAGCCACTAAGACTGGTCCTCAGAGGTGAAAGAAGAGCGAACTTTCTAAAACTTTCTGTTAAACCTCTACTAATCCTTCAAGCTTCAGCATGAATGCTACCTCCTCAGCTTTCTCGGCGTTGGGCTTAGAACTACCTTCAGGCATCAGACCTCTGGAGTCAAAAGTGATCTTTCCCTTTTCTGAATATCCAGAACATATGGCACATTCTACTTTGCATTAGTTTTTCCCAATATATGGTATAACAACAGCATCTTATTTTTTGGACTCTACTAATTTTAGCCCAGTAGTAAGGGCTCAGCTTACTTGTCAAATAAATGAACAAACAAGTACAGATAATAACTATTCATACAAGTGAAAATATACTCAGAGGGCACACATTCCTGACATAGTAGTGTTGCTATGACCACACATCTCAATTGTGTTTAGATAAAGGAATTTACACAGAGCTATGAGTTTGTGCTTAAAAGCTTTTAAAGAAATAATCCTATAAACTGGGCTGAAATGTATCAGAAATAGCAGACCAAAACCCCAGGCCACTAGATAAAACTATCAAATTAAGAAAACCTCAGATACACCTTTACATATAAAGGTATGTCTTTGCTTTATAACAAACATTGCCTTAAAAAACAAGAAAATAAGTAACAGAGGACTAAAGCAAGTCTGAAAATTGTGAGGAAAACGGGGTAAGTAGAGTTAAGCTGAAATCATTACTACCCCATTTGGGACAGCTTAGAAGAGATTCCTCAGGTGCTGGTAGCACCTTCAGAAGTTTATGAAGTCAACGTGTGGGTTCAATTTCAGTACGGTCATCGCGGCATCTCGAGTGCTTGTTCCAGTGCACTTATTCCAGATTTATCTAATTTTTGCAATGAAATAAAATGTAAGTAACAACACTTTTCTGGCATTTACTGGGGGATTACACATTATGAACTGTGTGCAGGGACTGTCTTATTCATTTTTGTATCCTGTAGCAGTGCATTTAAGCAAAGGAGTTGTTTACTCAATATTTTTAACAATTAATGTACAGCATTTTTAACTTTCAGAATGTTTTCAACATATTTATCCCATTTTTGTCTTCATGATCACTCTGTGGGATGAGTGAGGAAGGGACCACTGTCTCTGTCTTATAAGAACAGAAACTGGGGTACCGGGCACTCACAGCTTCTCCCCAAGTGTTGTTTAACTCCATTCATATGCCCGTCTTCCCTTAGTTCTGTCAAAGTTCCTAAGGGGAAACTCTGGGGTACGGGCAACTCAGAGGCACTAAACAGCAAATATATCCATCAGTGAAAATTACTAATCACTTATTATGGGCAGGGAACTCTGTGGAAGAAACAAAATAATATGAGGTATGGGCCCTTACGGGAAAGCAGTTGACAATGGAGTTACGGTCACAGGGCATATTTAACATGAATACCATCACTGACTTCGTATATAAGAACGGTTCCTTGTAAGATAAAGAAAAGTATTTCTATTGCCCTTTGGTTTACAAATACCCGTTATTTTTCTCTTGTAATTTGTGAGACATTAGTGTAATGTGGCAAAGACAGTACAGTGGCAGAAGTTATGCAACTCACCAAGCAGTCTCTCAATGTCATCTACAACCACACAACTAAGCTGGGATTTGTACGCATCATCAAAGATCTGGAAGAAAGCAAAACCAAATTATCTCACTGCTCTCCATAATTATGACAATTTCCAAGAAGATAAAATTTAGTTAATTCTTGAGCAATGCCTAAACAAAGCACAGTATAACAGCAATATTTCAGACTCTACTACATTAGGATTTAACAGATAATAGGATTTTAGAACTAAGGGTTCTTGCCATTTAAAAATGAGGAAATTGAGGGGCGCCTGGGTGGCTTAGTCGGTTAAGCGGCCGACTTTCGCTTAGGTCATGATCTCACAGTTCGTGGGTTCGAGCCTCGCGTCGGGCTCTGTGCTGACTGCCAGCTCAGAGCCTGGAGCCTGTTTCAGCCTGTGACTCGCTCTCTCTCTGACCCTCCCCTGCTCACGATGTCTCTCTCTCTCTCTCCTAGAAATAAATAAAACATTTAAAAAAAAAAAATGAGGAAATTGAGGCCCAAAGCAGTTAAATGACTTGCTCAAGATGACACAACCGGATCACAGCTGAGCCAGGAGGAGGGTGATGCTGTTCTCAGCCCCACAGGCTGGATGTGTCACACCTGGGCATGCTAAGGACCGCAGGTCATTAGTCAACTGACAAAGCTCATCAAATCATCACAATGGCTCTCCTATGTCAGGAGCGTGACTTCAGTGTTGTGACTCAAGAGCTAGACAGAGCCACAAGGGATGTGTAGGATAAAGCTAGATGTCATTTTATTATCTATAAGAACCGTGGCCCTGGCTAAGCAAGAATAACACTGAAAGAATTCTGTTCACTCAAATCAGACCATAATGATCAAAAGGTTTACAGAAGAGTTAAAGTTGGTTACATAGGATCAGGTAGATGTAGCTTTAGAGCCAGACAAAAGATAATAGTACACGGTCTTAAGACAGTGAAAGAAATGCAAATTAAAGCAAGCAGTCAAGGAAGCTGTTATATCCTGACAAGGATGTAGCAATTTCAAGCCAGACAAAAGATTTAATTTATGCAAAAGTTGAATGGAAGTGCCCAAGGTCTTGAGACCAGCCTTTTCGTAAATGTAGGGGTTCCTATCTAGTGACTATAATTGGGGTTCAGGGCATCTCATGGATGTCATCTGTAAGAATTAATTCCTGCATCCCAGCCCGCTCTTTCTGGTTGATAAGTAATCTCAGTGCACCAAGATGGTAACCACCCCTCCACCCATCTTGCTTGGGGTGGCATAATATTCCTTGGTGGTTATTTTTTTAACCATAGATAATTAAGTATTAGGTATAGAAATAAAGTAAATCAAAACCTTCAGTATTAATATTTTTCATATTAAGTTTAAAGACAACTTATGTATCCTTGGTCTCTAAGGTGTTTGTAACAGTTAAGGAAATTTACCGTATCAAGATTAATAGATGAGCCTTGCTAGTTCAATTTAAAATATGCAACTGGATAATTCATTTTGATAAACTTTACACTGCAGCTAAAGGATAACTTAAATAGCCTTACATATAGTAAAGATAATCTAAGGTTCACCATACTTTTTATCATTAAATAAATATAATTACAGTGACTTTGAAACTCAATGTTTTGTTAGACAAACAACTGACACACTTCAAAGAGAAAATAAAATACTTTTTTTTAAAATAAAATACTTTAAAAGAGTATAGTTTAAAATATTTAAAGAAATTTAATTAAGTTATAAAAGTCCCCTTTAAAGGAATTTCTAAATTTCATTAGGCTTACAAATAGAATAAAAGATGTAACTGGACTTTTTTTAAAGTTTGTTTTCAGGGAGACTGGGTGGCTCAGTCAGTTAAACATCCAACTCAGGTCATGATCTCATGGTCTGTGGGTTTGAGCCCCACATCAGACTCTGTGCTGACAACTTAGAGCCTGGGAGCCTGCTTTGGACTGTGTCTCCCTCTCTCTCTGGTCCTTCCTGACTTGTGCTGGGTCTCTCTCTGTCTCTCAAAAATAAATAAACATTAAAAAAAATGTTTTCTTTTGTGTTGAAAAACTAGGTTGTAAATTACAAAATTTTAGTATGTTGATTTTTCATTTTTTTAAAGTTAGTTAGTTTGTTTATTTAGAGAGTGAGCAGGAGAGGGGCAGAGAGGGAAGGAATCCCAAGCAGGCTCCGTGCTGCCAGCACAGAGCCCAACGTGGGGCTAGAACTCACAAACTGTGAGATCATGACCTGAGTCAAAATCAAGAGTTCAATGCTTAACCAACTAAGCCACCCAGGCAACCCCAACTTTTCATTCTTTAAACCTCAAATTAGCTATACATGGTCATTTTTATTCTCAAAAGTCACCCTCAAAGATGCAAAACAAAAACCATAGCAAAAGAAATCAACTCATGTGGACAATCTAGATAGTAAGTTCCTGCCAACACACTATCTGTTCTTTAAGGTAGGAACTGTCTTCCTCAGTATTAGGTTTTCAATGTCTGACACCTCAGTGGTGCTTAATAAGTGTTTCCTGCTTGCACGTGTGAAAGAATGCCTCTGTTGCTTGCTCTCCCTTGCACCATCCCCTTTTCCCCTCACTCACTCTCCCACACTATGTTAAAATCCCATTTACTCTTGCATCCTCAGCTATCTATCTCCCCAGTGGATTGTGAGGTGGATAAAAACTGTATTCATGTTGTCTCTAGGACCTGGCACAGAATGGTATTTATACTTGCCCAGTGGGTTCAGTGGTTCAAACAATGCAAGTTCTAACTCCATCTTGTCATAAGTCACTTGTCTCTGTTCTGCTCTGGCACAGCATTTTGTATATTGTGCAAATATTAAGGGTTCATTGTATTCTTCCTTGTATTATACTAAACTATAAGCCCTTTGAAGGCAAGTTGTGTCTTAATTACCTCTGTATCCTCACATCACTTAATATAATGGGTTACCAGGAAGTAATCAATAAATATTTACTATAAGAACAAATCTGCATTTTAAATTCAAGCAGAAATATCAACAAGTGGTTGGAGATGTATGATTGAAGTCAAGGTATGAGCTCATCCTCAGGACATTCAGTGATTGCTGAAACCATGGGAAGGGATGATATCTTCAAGGAGAAATGGCAGAGGTCAAAGAATAATGGGTTAAGTATCAACTCTTGGAGTGTTGGTCTATTCATTCATTCAATAATTGAATTCAATGAATTCCTGTTATGTGTCAAGTATTAATGAAGGCAATGGAGAGAGTAATGAATAGGACAAATATGGTCCTACCTCCATAAAAACTGGAGTGGGGGAAGCAGTCCACGTAACCACAATGAAGCATGACATGACTATGCTGGAGTAAATACAAGATGCGGTGGCGTGTAGAGAAAAAGTGTGGTGGCAGTCATTAGGGATACCCACACACATGCTGGCATGGGGTCGGATCATAGCTCCCCACCCCCTCTTGAGTCAGGGATGACTATGGAGCTTGTGTTGGTTAATGAAATGTGACTGGAAATATATCACTTTCTGAAAGGAGCTCGAAGAGCTACTGCAGGATTCACCATATTCCCTTTATGTGGCCTTGGCTATCATGATATCACATGTGAAATGGAGCCTCTATTTCATGTTGGTTTGAGTCTCTGAGAAACTTCCCCTCTGAGTTCCCCCTCTGAGCTCTGAGCCATGATGGGCATGTAGTATGAACAAGAAATAAACTGTGTTATGTTAAGCCACAGAGATTTGAGGGTTGCTCAGTATTGCAGCATAACTTAGCCTATCCTAACCGACAAAGGATTATGGAGTCGACGATGGTGTCCTAAATTTAGGAAGTGACATTTAAGCTGAGGCCTGAAGGATAAACAACCAGTGGAAAATGGGAAAGAAACTGTTCCAAGAAGAGCGTACTGAGTGTTAGGAGGCTCAGAGTGGGAAAATTCAGAAGCACTGCAGGAACCGACACACACTCAGTAAGAATTAAAATGAGGAGGGGCACCTGGGTGACTCAGTTAAGTGTCTGATTTCAGTCTAGGTCATGATCTTGTTGTTCCCGAGTTCGAGCCCCACATCTGGCTCTCTGCTGACAGCTCAGGGCCTGGAGTCTGCTTCAGATTCTGTGTCTCCCTCTCTGTCTCTCTGCCCCTCCCTCACCCATACTCTGTCTCTGTCTCTCTCTCAAAAATAAAAATATATTAAAAATAAAGAATTAAAATGAAGAGATGTTGGTGTGGTATGTGTGGGGAAATGGCTGGTGAGAGTTGAAGCAGAAGAGGTGCCGAAAGAACCTGGATGTGGAGTGCTTTACAAATCTCATATGAGTTGAAATTTTACTGCAAAGGCAAGAAAAAGCCACTAAAGGATTTTAAATAATGGACTAACATGTCAGGCTTATGATTAAGAAACATTTTTCTGCCTGATGTACAGAAAACATCAGAAGGGAGTAATCATTGTTTAGTACTGTAGAATTCCAGGTGAAAGGTAATGGTGGTCTGGAAGTGGGAGGGGGGTATTCTATAAGGGGATGGATTCTAGAGATATTTAGGAGGCAGAACTGAAAAGACCTGGTGATGAATGGGTGTGGTACTGAGGAAGAAACTGGAGTTGAGGGTTCTTTCTGGTTTGGCTACTAAAATTGAGAACAGAGGAGACGCTCATTTGGGGATGGATCATGAGTACATGTGAAGAGCAGGGAAAGAGGGGCACGTGGTTGGCTCAGTGGGTTAAGCATCGACTTTGGCTCAGGTCACAATCTCACAGTTTCTGAGTTCGAGCTCTGAGTCAGGCTTTGTGCTGGCAGCTCGGAGCCTGGAGCCTGCTTCAGATTCTATGCCTCCCTCTCTCTCTGCCCCTCCCCCATTCATGCTCTGTCTCTCTCTCTCTCTCAAAAATAAATAAACATTAAAAAAATTTTTTTTAAATAAGAAGAACAGGGAAAGAGTAGCCCCTCACCTCTCCCTGCACCCTCCCCAAAGGGAAGAGTAATAAGACATTTATTTCAGCCTCTTAATATATAATGATGGCCTCCTTTAGCTTTGAGTGGTGAATTCAAGACAGTAGAAAAGTTTAGAAGCAATTCCATAGTGGTTCTTTGCTATTTTTTTGAAGATCAGACCCAATATAGCAGCCAGTGTGGTGCCCTATAAACTCTGGTGATTTCAAGGAGTCCCTGAAAATAATGCTTGCTCTTCAAATCATTTTTCAGAATTCTACTAAAGGCTCTGAAGCCATCATATAATTCTGCCTGTCAGGCTGTAATATTGTGGATTAGAGCCACGGGGCCCGGGGACATGGTGGGCTGGCTATCTGCAGTACTACCTTTTTCCTGAATCAGCCCTTCTCCCTTCTCAACAACTGCAGAGAGCTTATACTGCTACAGAAATCTTATTCAGGACATTGCTGGGGTCAAAACTGATGATAAATTGGTACGCTGTCTCACCAATTTATCTCAGATACTGTGTTCACAAAGCATTACAAATCACTTCACAGTTGACTGCATGATTTACCTAGAAGATTTTAGAAGGAAAGTACCTACAGCAGTCATTTAATGTAGGGTTTTTTTTGTTTGTTTTTTTGTTTTTTGTTTTTTTTTACAGACAGCTCTTAATGTACTAATTACTATCATGAGGAGAGAGCTCACAGCTCTCTTAACAACCTGCTACCATGACAAAGGCTGTGCAATTCCAGTTGTAACTTGACCAGTTTCAGCTGACAGGTCAACTGAAACTCCCTTGGGTAGCATCTCTGCTCTAATTTAAATACACACACCCCTTTCACTTCTTACACACGTAATTCTTTACTAGTGTAATATAAGGTCACCACTCTTCCCCCAGATCCCTGTTTTTGGCCTAGTGTCCTCAGCCCCTTCCAGTCTAAGCTCCCTGGCCCAGGCCTCAGCACAATGTTCACTAAGAAGACACTCAGATTTGACTGGCAAGTACAAGCAATTAGCTGCCAGATGAAAAACTAAGTGAGATATTTACAGAGTGAGCTGGGAAGTTCTACCACAACTTTAGGTAGATAAATCCAAAACGGAGGAGTGATACCAGAAAGAAAGATGCATTTAAAAAAATGTACAAACTGCCCCAGCTAGAGCACGACAAATGAAGTGCCAAACATACCATTACTAATGACACACAGCGGGCACACAGCAGGCACACAGCGGGCACACAGCAGGCATGCAGCGACAGTCCACATCAAATGATGCCAAACAACAGTGAGGCAGGTGGGCTGAAGCTGGGCTAGTAGTTATTCTCAAAGACTCCTTGTTTGCTTGTTTTAAAGATTTCTATTTTTAAGTAATCTCTACACCCACCATGGGACTTGAACTTACAACCCTGAGATCAAGAGTCACACGTTCTACCAACTGAGCCAGCCAGGGGCCCCTCCCAAAGTCTTTTTAAAAATTCATTTAAATCAGATCTTCTCTTTCAGTAAGATGAAAGTATGTATGATGCTCAAGCTACATTTTATTGGAGACATAAGATAGTTGGGGATCAGATTAGCAGTTATCATGCAAACCAGGACACCTGAAAGTAGGGGCTGTTAATAATCATGCTGGAATAACAGGTGAAAACCAGGATTGCTCAAAGCAAATTGGAATGTCTGGTCATCCTAGTTTTATCAGGAAGTTTCCTATGGGAAATTTATCAGTATAAAATTATCAGCATATAGTATCAGCATATGCCAGCAGGTAACATTATCAGTATATATAGCATAAGAGTCTGAAAAGTCTGAAAGAGAAGGCTAAAGAAAAAGAATTGGAAGGATTGTTGAAGAATGAAAAAGTGCGTAAAGAGTGGCATCAGTCAACACGGACATAATGACAGGTCTATTCTAGAAGATGTGCAGTTTCTCTAGAAAACCGAACCCCACAGTCTGTTTCTATTCTTTGGTACCACCTCTCTTGTGTGCCAGGTAGGCAGTGGGTCATGGGAGACACACTGAGGTAGGAAGAACCTGGGCTGAAGGCAAGAACATGCTGGATGTGCCGTGCAAGCACAGAGGAAAAGGAGGCGTGGGGCTCCTGCCACCAAGGGGCTGGGGCAGGTCTGATTATGGTCCTCAAGGATACTGCCAGCTCTCCAGGCACAGAGCCCACTCCTGGAACCCACAGACAAGCCGGGAGGCACCTGTGTGCAGGGCAGGGGCAGCAGCTGCAGACCCGGGAGTCTACATGAATACAAATGGGGACATGCCAGCATTAGCTCCATGTTAATCCCAGCCTTTCAGAATCACAAACCACAGCAAAGCGTGTTCTAAGTGGATTCCGTCCTCCATTTTCTATAACCTCATTAGTGCTCTGAGGTAAGTGAAGCCAAATTCTCTGGTTCTTCTGGGGCTAAAAGAGTTCATCTCAATTCTGAAGTGGCTGGCGTGAAGCACCTAGCTAGTAGGAATCTGATGACAGTAGGAATCTGATGACATAGAATCTTTAATGTAGTAAATCTGTCAGCAATTAGTTGAAAGCATACCCTGATCATATTTGGTAGCATATAAAAACGTAAATGAGCAAATTCAAATCGGTGGTATCAGTAATAATGTCTAGTTTCTAAAAATAACCTGGGAGTAGACCAAGCAAACATTAGCTGTCTTCTAATGAAACTGCCTCAGGAAGTGGACCTAAACTTTTGGCAAAGCACTAAAGCTTCCTGGAATGACCTTAAAATCCCTCATTTGTTCTCCCTGCTTTTCAGGAAAAATTCTTACATTTTTCACATAACACAAACCACAGAGCGGGGTATTCTTAATAATGTAAAAAGTCACAAGGTCTGGAAGTTCTACTAAAGATCTGCACTGTCCTCCTTTGTGTGCCAAAGAGATACGAACGCCCACAGACAAAGTGTATTAAAACAACAATACGTGCCCGCCCCCAGCCGTCCAGGGACCAGCAGTCACTTCCGGAGTGCCCACTTCTCTCAGTTAATACGTGTACAAACTTCGGCAAATCAGCTACATGATATATTAGGATGTTAGCCAAAAACATCCAAATTCTGTTGCTTAGTAACTGCTGTCAAAAGATCCAATTTCCAGCTCTGCTCTTTGTATGGACTAAACCATGAAAAGAGGAGGATTAGGCACCATGATTCTGTTCTGTACGGACTACAATTTGCAGTGGGATTTACAGGACGATATTCAAAGAAGATTATTTCCTTCTTGCCAAGCTAGGAAAGGAAAATTTCTTCCATTAATTTTCAGTTCTTTATAAACAAGACTATATCATGAATGGGTATAGTTTTATAAATCACTGATACCCCTACTTCATTTTGCTCAAACAATTTAGTCACACTGGAATGTTCTATTTCATCTCTGTACTGATTGTGTACTCGGAAAGCATCAAGATTAGGTAGATAGTTAAATCAAACTCGATTGTTTTGTTCTTTCATTCATTTAATGGCACTAATAGAAATAGTAAAATAGATTGTTTTAAAAATATAGATGCAAAATGGATAAAGGAACAGAAATTTAAAAACAGAATGGAGTTGGGACACAAACATAAAATGGGGGAGAAGATCTGTGAATCCTTCAAATACTTGATGGAACTTGTGTATCCTCGCCCCCGAATGTGGGGATAATGGCAGCGTTGAGGACTTTGTCCACAGAGAAAGGACAAATTAAGCAAATTAAGAGAAGTACAAGGTAAACTTTAAATTAACTGAGAATAAACTATCACGTATTTTCGCTCACTCCATAGGTGAACAAGAAGCAATAGCTTAATTACAATGAAATCTCTAAGATACTCATTAAAACGAGCCTCTCTACTAACAAAAACTCTTAACTCTCGGTTTAAGCAATAAATGGTATATAACGATATTCTATGAATTAGCTAGTTGGATCAACTTTCTTTAACAAAAATTAACATGTTAAATTATATGAAGTTATATTTTTTAGTTACATAAACTACATTACAAAACATAAAAGATCTTTTAACTTGAGTACTTAGTCATTAAAATATAGCTGAAGAAATCATTTTTTAAAATATTTATTTTTGAGAGAGTGTGTGCACACACATGTACATACACATGTGCAGGCACGGGTGGGGGAAGGGCGTAGAGAGAGGGATAGAAAGAATCCCAAACAGGCTCCAGGTTGTCAGGGCAGAGCCTGATGCGGGGGTTCAAGCTCAGGAACTGTAAGACTATGACCTGAGCCGAAATTAAGAATTGGATGCTCAACCGACTGAGTCAACCAGGTGTCTGTGAAGAAATAATTTTAAATAAAAATTTTAAATTTTACCTCTCAAATTGGCAAAAAATGTTTAATTTTTTTAAAGGTTTTATTTTTAAGTAATCTCTATACCCAATGTGGGGCTTGAACTCACAACTCCAAGATCAAGAGTTGCATGACCCACCAACTGAGCTAGGTAGGCGCCCCGGCAAAAAATATTTTAATATCAAGTGTAGGTAAGAGTCCAAGGAAACTGACATTCACATGATGGGGCTGACAATGTAAAATGGTACAACTTTTTGAAGAATCAGACTTTATAAATCAGCAGTAGTTTTACCTAAGAGTTTTGATACTCATATTTATCAAAAATCTCCAAAATATCAATGTTCTAAACTTAGCAATCCCAATTCTGAGAATGGATCCTTAGAAAATAACCAGAAATGTATATACAGTAATAATGATAAGTAAAAATAACCACTGCACTTTACTGAGCACATAGTATATCCCAAAGCACTGCATGATACTTTATATAGATTATCATCTCACTTAATTCTGAATATTATCTTCATTTCATAGATGAGAAAACAGAGGCTTATAAGTTAAGTGACTATAAGACCTAGTAAGTGTGGTGGAGCTGGGATTTGAATCTAATCTAATCTAATTCTATTTGATGCTATTTGAAACCTAAGCCCAAGTTCTCAGCCAACAGAATAAGATGCTACTCGAAGAAAAATCTAATAAGAAAACAGGGGATGGTGATTTCTCTGGTTTGGTGGTTGTACAGAATATTATTTTTAATTGTGAAAAAACCTGGAGACAAACTAAATGTTCAGCAAAAGGGGAATGTTTAAATGAATATTATACAGGGGCACCTGGGTGGCTCAGTCACTTGAACGTCTGACTTTAGCTCAGGTCATGATCTTGTGGTTCCTGAGTCTGAGCCCCTTATCGGGCTTAATGTTGTCAGCACAGAGCCTGTTTCAGATCCTCTGTCCACCTCTCTGTCCCTTCCCCACTCACATTCTCTCAAAAATAAATAAAAACATTAAAAACAAATAAATGAACATTATACAGCTATTAACATAATGCTGAGATACATTTTAATGACACAGAAAAAGCCTGATAATATATTAAATGAAAAAAGCAGGTTAAAAAAGTACGTCCAGGGGCATCTGGTGGCTCAGTCAGAGTGTCTGACTCTTGGTTTTGTCTCAGGTCATGATTTTAGGGTTCATGGGATTGAGCTCCACACTGGGCTCTGTGCTATTAGCGTGGAGCTTGTTTGAGATTCTCTCTCTGCCCCTCCCCTGCTTGTGTTCTCTTTCTCTCCAATAATAAAATAAACTTAAAAACAAAACAACCACTATGTCTAATGTGATCCCCAATAAACAATGCACTTGTGTGTGTGTCTAAGTACAGAAGAACACTGAAGGAAAAATGTGATTGTTTTTTATTTTCTTCTGTGTTCCTTTCTGTATTTTCTAAATTATTTTTGTGATCAGAAAAAGCTCCGTCTTTGGGGAGGGGGCAGCACTTAAAAGGAAAGAAACGTCCTCTCCACAATCAATTAAAAATTATAAATTATTTGTGCTCTGAAAAGAAAACATCTTCTTCCCATCCTTACACTAAAAATGGAGGGAAGAGAACAGCAGTGGGCGGTAGACCAGAAGCACTGAGGAATGGCATTTATATTTCATTTTCAAAAGGAGCCTGGAAGACTTAGCACCTTTAGACTGGTTTGAGCCCTCGGGCTTTTGTCAACCTATCATTAGGCAACAATGTGAAAACTATTTGCAGGGTAGGATTTTGCAATATTTCTAATATATTTCTAAGACTCCTATGCTTCATTCTTTGTTCTGTACTTTAGTTACACGGAAGGACTTTTTTTCTTCTTCTTCTTCTTTTTTTTTTTTTGTCAAGAAAACCCGAAAAGTCTAATATGAATTTATAATACTGATGACATGGAAGTAATTTTTCTAACTTTAAATGTGCATGGATGATCCAGACAGTGAATCATGAATCGAAACAATTTTGAATAAGCTTGTGTAGACACTTATTTTTATATTCCTTAGCCTTCCACTCATCTAAAACTACCTTGAAAGGCTTTAACAATTTAAAGATTAAATCATAAGTTATTAAGCCATTAATTTAACCATTTAAGCCTCTAAACCCAGCACATATTACCTATCCCCCTCAAGTCAATTTGCAAAAGATTAAAATAATAAAAATGATAATATCTCACACTTACAAAGGAGCTTTGATCTGTAGGAGCCTAAAGTGCTTTTTTAAAACTTTATAGAAAAACTAGGACCATCCACCCACATCTCAGAGTACATCTGAGGTAGAAACTGGCAGCTGGTGAAAAGCAATGGAGTAATTTACCATCTGCACGGAAGACTACTACTTTTGAACAAGTATAAGGAATAGATGGAGTTAGGGAAATACAAACAGAATTAGCTGTTCAATTAAGTGGTACATTCAATGGCCACAGATTCCAAGGACTATTATTTCACCAGAGGAAGTTTTTTAAGGGTTCCCCTGAGAAGGAAAAAAAATATAAAAACAAAGAAAAGCAACCGCTATCTACATTAGGGAAGTTACTGGTTCTAGTGATTCTGTCTAGATTTTCCCTGGAAGGACAGATACTACCGGTCTCATCTCTGACACAGAATCAACTACGAAATTTAGGTTCTCTTTGTGTTTGGCAACATTTCCCTCTCTTTCACACTCAGTTTCAAAGACCTTTATAAAAAATATTGATCAGAACTGGGTCAAATGGGTGACAGGCATTAAGGAGAGCACTTTTCAGGATGAGCAATGGGTGTTCTATATAAGAGATAAATCACTGGGTTCTACTCCTGAAGCCAAGACTATTTTGTATGAACTAACTTGTCTGCCTCCTCCACCCATTTCAAGCACCATACGATCTTCTGCCACTTGCACAAACAAGAAGCTGGCTTCTCAATTTATATATATTTTAAAATATATTTTCCTCGGGGCGCCTGGGTGGCTTAGTCGGTTAAGCGTCCGANTATATTTTCCTCTTCAGTCTCTTTCCTTAAAAAAAAAACAACCCTAAAGTCACCGTAACCTGTATCTTTATAAAGTGGGGGCCTAGGAACAAGGTTAAAGAACTGCTGAGCTGTCTTTAACCAGGCAGCACTCCAATGCTCAAGACTCTTTTCTCGGATTCTGATTTTCCCACATTTCTTTAACTTACAGTCAGTTCATAGCTATAAAAGTTCAAGCATGAAAAATGGATTTAAGTAAAAGAAATACTTCGACTAGATATAAAAAAGAATTTCTTCACTGTCTAGGAGTATATCAAACCAGAATATCGATGGGAACACTGGCTCCAGGTGCCACGAAACAGCCATTAAGTCTTATCATTGATTTTTGTTTTGTTTTTTTTTTTTTTTTAAAGAGCAGCCACTTGCTATCCTATGGACCTTCTATGGCACTTGCTCGAATGTGAGAGGGACCAGATGTCTTAGAGTCCTTTCAACTCTGGGACTCTAGTCTAAGTTGCTCTTACTTTCACTGATGGTTCTAAGAAGCCATGTTAAGAAAGAGACAAATGGCACTTGGAGAGAAAAAGGATGAGGCCTGCATCAGCTGCCAAGCAGATTCTGATTACTACCTACTCTATCACCATCCGTTTGTAGGGGATTTGAGAATGTCTTTCAAATGACATATCTCTGTTCTTTCCCAAACTACACAGTCAACCTAACTGATCCCCAAAAGTTTGAGTTTGTACACTGATTAAAAAAAAAATCCTAAATGAATTCGCTCCACTCTACTCAAATACTTTTAATTTGATCTTTCTTTCAATCAAGTCGATAACAAACTTAAGAGATGAAAATTAATAGTAATATGTATTAAACAAAACATAATTTAGAAGGTAAAGGAATGCTAATAAAAATGCATTACAAAGTTAAATCTACCTAGACAGTCCCTGTTTCCCCCCCAAATTCCGCTGATAATGTAGTTCCACTTGAGAAGAACATAGCTGCTATGGCTTTTACATATACATAGGTACAAAGATAGATAGATACGGACATGTGTACACACATGTATCTGAGAGATAGGAGATTCAAATGAAAGTAAAAATCTGGATACCTTCTTCATGGCCTGACACTTGGCTGTCTCAGAAAAGCCAATCATCTTATCAGGAGAGCAGATCTTGATGAAGGGGAAGTTGGATTCCTCTGCAATCTTTGCGGCTAAAGCAGTCTTCCCACTGTGAGGAGGGCCTGCGCAAAGATATGAGCAAGTCAGGGGAAAAAAGCCAACCCAAGCAAAGGGGAATAAAACAAGTTTAAACTTTTATCCACAGTGTACTGAGGTCTCAACTAGTTCCTCATTAACATTTCCTGACACAATTTCATAGCAGACATGTTTTCTCTTATTTATTAGCAACTAAACTTAATGAACTGATTAGCATTTCTCAAAGGTATGATGAAATACATTCCTTCTTTCTTTCTCATAGTCTTAATCTTTCAAACTTCTGGCTAAATATGTAATATGCAAGGGTTTTGTTTCTTATAAAAAAAATAAAAGGAGAATGCCTTCAAATGCATTATCTGTACTCACATTATTAGTTCTACCAAATCACTTGTCTAACAAAAAAATACGATCTTCTTAGGAGATAATATTGGGGACAGGGGAAAACTGCTTTATTAGAAGCAAATGTGACTTAAAAAGCTAAAATTTTAAAGGTTTAGGCCTTCTCATATAGGCAGCCAAATCTATAAATATAACTGCATTTAGACATCTTCTCCTTCCCTTCTGTGAAATGGAAGATGTGTCCCTTTTCCATCCATAAACCAACTATTATTCCTTCCCATGAACCTGACGTTACTGATTATATCCTCTTCCCCATATGTTCCATCTCTTCATCTTCCCTACCGTCCTCCCAGCAGTATTTAAGTGTGCCCTAGTCTACCTAACAGTTTCATAAACAAAGCAAAAACACCTTCTGGACTTCAGAGCGCTCAACACTAGTGCTGCTTCTCCCTTCAAAATGAAACTTCTCTAAGTAATTATCTACACTGGCCACCACTTTTCATTTCCCCTCTGTTCCCAAACACACCCTCTAGCTTCCATTCCTATTACATGGAACAGTCTCCCATCTGGGTCATCAATGACCTCTATGTCAGCAAATCCAACAGACACTGTGTCTGTTGGCCTCTTAGGAATGTTTGATACAATGGAGAACTCTTCTCTTTTTTAAAATACTTTTCCTGGCTTCTGTGGTAGCACCTTCTCTTTCTCTCCCTCTTACCTCTCTGGTTTCTCTTGCTCAGTCTTTGTCAACTCTTTCTGCTTTATTGGTTCTTAAATGTTGACAAACCTCAGAGATCAGTTCTCAGCCCCCTTTTCTTCTCAACCTACGCCTTTTCTGTAAGTAACCTCCCCCGGCCCCATGGACTCAACAACAGTCTATATACAGACAACTCATAAATATAATCGCCAGTCAGAACTCTCTTCCGAGCCCAAATATCCAATGGAATCCTCAACATTTCCAATTCAATTCTCCTGTAGAAACCTCAAACACAACATGTCCAAAACCGAACTCAAAATCTTTCTTCTTGAAATCTGCTTCTCTACTAGTGTTCCCAATCTTAGTACACAGCACCATTGACCAGGTCATGTATACTGGAAACTTGGCGATCATATCTGATATTGAATTGAATTGAGTACTATGTGGTATCATATAGTCTATTACATAACATAATACTTAGTGTATATTTATTTAATTAAGTCAATTAGTACGTGGTATCACAGTCTATTAAGTAACAGAAGTTTCAATGCAATCCTACAAGAAAACTAGTTGCTATCATTCATTAGTAACATACCCCCCCAACATTTTAATTTGTGCACAATATTGGCACATAAACTGGATTACTATTTTAGATCATGAATAGGTTTAGAACTGAAAGTAATTCATTTTTTTGGAATGTGCTAAATAAATAACTTTGTAAAACGCTGTTTTCTTTTAGCTTTTAATGCCATCTCCTCATTCTTTCTCACCTTCCAAAAGGACGCTAACCAGTGGTGTACGATCACTATTTTTAGTCTGCTGAACCAGCAGCTCCCCATCTTCTAGAACTCGAGTAACTGGATCGCCCCATTTGATAATACCATTCATAATGTAACTTGCATAATCCTCTTGGTTTGTGCCAAATGCCTATAGAGGAAAAGTATAATTTAAAGCATTTTGAGTATTAGTATAAAAACTAAAATACCTAAAAATATAAAAGATGAGTAATAGTTCCTACATATTTAAAGTATTGAGCAATATCCCACATTGATTAAAAAGCAAATAAAAACAAACAAAAAACCATTATTTTATAATTTCTCATTTAAACTTTTACCCAATGGTGGGAGGGGCAGAAGCTGCTTCGGGTGACTTAATGGAATAAAACATAGACTCTAGGGTCAAATTCTATAAGAACCCGACCACTTGTAATCCCTGAAAAAGGGTACATTCCAATGTGCTTGTTTCTGTAAGGAGTACACTTCTGTTAAGAACAAAGAGAGAAAAAGATTATGGACTTAAAACTTAGAAACAGGTGGCTCAGTAGACGAAGATACTATCCTAACACTGACTGTAAGTGTCACAGATTAAAATGGGAAACGCAGTGGTACTGAGATCTTGTCTACATCAGCTTGGTGGTAGGGGACAGAAGTTAAATGGCACTAATATAAGTTTATGTGTGTAGATATAAGATTTTGAATGTAGAAACAAGCAACTATAATGAAAGACTAAAGTACTAGAAAAAGGAAATAAAAGCAATTACTATATATAATAATTTTGTGTGATATATAATAATTTTGTGTGTTTGTGTGCTACATATTAGAGCTTAAATCACATCCTTCTTCATTTTCAACTTCTAGGTTCAAACTGAAACTCCCACCAAATCAGCTGCCAAGGGTAGTCAGTAACTTTAGCACTTAGTGACTTAATTGAATTGTGTTTTTAAAAGGTTAACAAGTGAAGAAATGAGTAGGAAAACATAATTCAACGTAATCCAGAGGTCACGTACCTTGAGAACTTCAAATTTTAAAAATTTATCACAGCACTCAAAAAGTCAATTTTTCATTAGCCAACAGATGGAATGATTTTAACAGTTCTTTAGAACCTGCACCTCCCAGAAAGTCATTCTCTGTAATACTGTCTCAACAATATACAGCAGTCTCATTACTCTGTTACTTTGCCACCAAATAGTTTTGCAGACCACCCTTTTGTCCTTGAATGCACTAGTCCTTTGATTCCTGCATACAGAAGAAAGTTATCCTTCTCTGTTTTGGATATGGGAAATGTGATGGCCCTGTAAAAAGTTATAACGGAGGAGACTAGTAAGCACTGGCTGAATGGCTATTGAAGGAAATATATAGACTGGCTGGCTTTTTGTCTTTAATTATTCCAAGTATACACTGCAAGCTTCACAGCAGCAGCTTTAAGATACTTGAACCAGGAAACAGTGACCCTCCAGGCTAACCATATATATGAGTGTTCCTTCCTTATTCTGTCATTTTATTTTGTTTTATCCCCCGGACCCTTGGAATAAATAAAAGAAAGTTATTAATTACTTAACTAAGTAAGTTATCTTAGCTTCCCCTTCCGGGTAGCCAAATTATTTGTCATGAAAAAAATCTTGGAATAGATCAGTTAGGCTGGGCTCGAATATTTTTGATAACTTTACAAGCAATAACAGCAAAAGATTAAAACATTTCCAGTGCTCAGTAATTTTGGAAAGTAATTATTTTATATTTAAAAGTCACAATAGTCTTAAAAAAGTAGGCAAGGCTAAAACAAATTGATTTTTGTCTTTAAAGGACATATTTTCAACACATAATTATTAAGAATATATAAAGAACTTAGACCAAATAAAGAATAAATAATACAACAGAAAAATAGGCAAAAGACGTGAATAGCATTTCACAGAAGACACTCATACAGCCAATAAACATATGGAGAGATACTTAAATTCATAAGCAATCAGGGAAATGCAAATCAAGGCCAAACGATAACTCATTTTACATCCAACTGAATGGCAAATATTAAGTCTGACAATACCAAGTGTTCTGAGATGGTGATCTCCCTACCATGAGAAATAATTTCAGTATAAGTACGAATTACCCAGCTTTCAGCATTAATGTGCAAATATTTCTCCTACGGACACTTCCAATCCTGAGATTTCCTGATTTTTAAAAGTACATATCATATAACCTTACAGAATACTAGGTAAAATGGCGATTTTGATTATTTTTTTTTTTTAGCTTATCCATCACTCAATATTCAAACTCACTGGTTTGATATCATTCTCCAAAGATGCAAGAAAGTCTCCTCTTGTCACTTGCAGGCTCTCTGCTTTCTCCATGTCCACCTCCACTTTAGTGCTGGCCTAATCAGAAAGGAAAACAAAATTTAAGGACTTCCAAGATTTAACACTATTTTTAGTCTAAGAATGTAATACCTGGGGACTTAAAAGCATCTTTTCACAGACAAAAGACATCTCTCTCAAATTCACAAACAGATATAACCTTTGCCTGAACAACTCCCCTTCTAGGGATTTATCCCATGAATATATCCACAAATGTAGGCAAAGTTACACATATCAAGATATCTGCTAGAGTAATCTGTAATAGCAGAAGATTCGAAGCAAATTAAGTGTCTACTAAGAGGGTACCAGTTAAGTAAACTAGGACACATTTGTACCAAAGAATGCTGGATAGCTTTTTATTTTCCCCTTCAAAATAAGGCACAAGGAGAAGAAAATACACACAAAGGGTCTCCAAGAACAGTGGTTCTCCTCCTTGGCTACATATAGAATAACCTCTAGAGCCTTTAAAGATATACAGAAGCCCAGCCTCACTCCCTTCAGGATTTTGATTTGACAGGTTCAATAGAGGGTCCGTGCATTTATATTTTTTAAAGTGCCACAAGTGATTCTGATGCTCAGCTAGGTTTGTGAACCATTATTCTAGAAGACCAAGGTCCTACAACTTTGATTTGTACTCATACTTTGTGGTTGAGAATCCACGTGCCTGCTCCAAATATTCTGCTTGCTGCACCTGGAGCTAGCACTTAGAAGAGACATCTGGAGAAGCATCAAGGCCTTTATCAGCACTTGGAGCTGCCTGGACCTGATGAGTGATTGAGATACCAACGAATTTTTTTTAATGTGACTGGGCTCACTCCCAATAGCACAGGGCAAGTAAGTCTAATTTGTAAGTGGCACTATGTTTTTTAAAAAAGGTATCTTCAAAAAAATCTGACTATAAAATGAAAGAATTATTAAGCAGTATTAACCTTCCATTGATTATTACAAAATATGAGTAATGTTCCTTTAGGAACAGATTGTTGAGACAAATGAAATGATGAACATTTTGTAAAACATCAGCCTTATGGGATCAAGACAGCAAACAGAATACATTTTTTTATCTCCCTTCCTGCCCCAAATCCCATGAAATGACAGAAAGTGAAAGAGAAAGGTTAGAAAGCATGGAAGTTATATCCAAAAATTTAACACTGATCTGAGAGGAATCTCAGAAGGAGAGAAGAGAAAGGATGATAGAGAAAAAACAATAAAAGACAGAAGAAAAAATGTTTTCTGCAACTGAAAAAAGGAGGTCTTTGCAGTTTAAAAGATTCAATGAGAGCTAATTGGGATGAACGAAAAAATCCCCCATCTGTCTAGACACACTGCTATAAACCATCAGAAAGCTATAGGTCGAGAGGAAGTCCTAGAAACCTTTTCAGAGACAAAACCAGGTCACCTGCGAAGAAACCAGAGTAAAACCGGCATGTCTCTCACCAGCAACACTAGAAATGAGAAGAGAACATACATCCGGCCATCTCCTCTAGAAAATGATTCTCACGTGTATTTAGAGACACAGGCAAGCATTTTCACAACAGTTATGCACTGTTTTGGACACTAATGACCTAATAATGTAAACCCGGGTTCCTGACCTCATAAATCTTACTTTTTAAAAAAATTTTTTAATGCTTTATTTATTTCTGAGAGAGACAGAGACAGCGTGAGCAGGGGAGGGGCAGAGAGAGGGAGACACAGAATCCGAAGCAGGCTCTAGGCTCTGAGCTGTCAGCACAGAGCCCAATGCGGGGCTCGAACCCGTGAACCATGAGATCATGACCTGAGCCGAAGTCGGACGCTTAACCAACTGAGCCACCAAGGCGCCCCATGGATCTTACTTTTTAAGTTATGTTATAATATTCTAGAATACTGTGCATGTGTCCAAAATAATGAATACTTACCCATATTGATGGAAAGTTATTCAATATATATTGTCAAGTAAAAAATATAAACTGTAGCATAATTTCATTAATTTTTTTTTTTTTTAAAGCACATGTACATATGACTATAAATGTAAAGAAAAGACTATAAAGATACATCCCAATGCTGGCTACCTCTGGAGAGGGAAAGACAAGGGGTATTGGAGACAGCCTTTTTCACTTTTCCCTATATAATCTGGCATCCTATAATCTTCTGCAAAAGACTGTATTCTGCAAAAATTGTATTCATACATGACTTCTATTTACTTGTTTGTTTGTGTTTATTTGCAGAGAAAGTGTGAGTGGAGGAGGGCTAGAGAGAGGGAGAGAGAGAAAATCCCAGGCAGGCTCCATGCTGTCAGCAAGGAGCTCGATGTGGGACTCGAAACTATGAACTGTGAGATCATGGCCTGAGCCGAAGTAAGATGCTTTAACTAACTAAGCCACCGAGGCCCTTTTTATTTTTAAAAAGAAAGTAACAAATAAAATTTAAATAGATGTAATAAGAGATCTACCTAAAAACGGAGAACTATTAGCATTTAAATTATTAATAGGGTTTTCATTGGCACATATTAGGCACTTGATAAATATTAATCAAATTTATTTGATTTTTTAAAGTTTATTTATTTGAGAGGGGGGAGAAAACACAAGTGGGGAAGGGGCAGAGAGTGAGGAGAGAGAGAAGGAATCTCAAGTAGGCTCTACACTGTTAGTGTGGAGCCCGACACAGGGCTCGAACTCACAAACCATGATATCATGACCTGAGCTGAAGTTGGATTCTTAACCGACTGAGCCGCCACCCAGATGCCCCTTTATTTGACATTTCTATGTTAAAGGAAGGAAATGGTATGATGAGAAACAGCACCTCTCTGAAAAAATTATAATGCTCAGTTCATAATATAGAAATCTCTATAGTGCTTTATAGATTATAAAGCATGTTTGCATATACTTTCTCATTTCATCATACTCATCTCATTTTATCCTTATAGAAGCCTGTACGTTTTCTTAAATTGAGGATAGGATAATTTAACTAAGGGATATAAGATTTCCTTCCTAGATAGTCTTACATAAAGGCTTTAAACTCTGATTAAAACTTTTTGACACATCTTAAAGGATTTGACAAGGTGTAAACTCTCAGGTGAAAGTGAAGGAGCTCTGACAATCACATTAAAACCCCAGTGAAGCCACCAGGCTGTTCCAAATGTCCCCGCTCTATATAGCCCTGAGTTTTTATGATGATGTTTTATGTTTTCATTTCCTCTGCTGGAGGAAACTAAATTCAAATGATAGAAACATATAACAATATGAAGGGAAACTCTTATATTTCCACATTTGCCAAAAAAGCATGGCAGATTTCAGGACTGAAACTGTGTGAAACTTGTCTTTTTACTATTAAGAAAGGACTCACTCAATGAATTAAAAGTGAATTAGACGGCTAGGGGAGAGTTATTTTAGAACAAATTGTTATTAGGCACTCCAGGAAGTTCAGAAGTTACCTAACTATAAACAACCAATATTCTAAATTATTCCTACCTATTCATTAAAATAAGTTCTCTAATGGGGCGCCTGGGTGGCTTAGTCGGTTAAGCGTCCGACTTTCGCTTAGNTCTCTAAGGCCTTCTCTTAGCTAACTTTTACTATTTTATCAATATTAGTAAAATCTAATTTTAAAATATACTACACTTCTGAATTTTTACTCATTCAGAAAACCTTTTCTCATTTGTCTGAATTACTGTAATTTTTTTCTACATTTTATTTATAACAGTGGATCAATATAGATGAGGCAACATCTTTCAACTTATGCCTGCAGAAACTAATAAGCTTGTATTTCAACACAAGCAAATACCAAGTGGTCAACCTTAAATTTCATAACCTTTTAAATCTGACCTTTCAAAGTTCTTATCATTCCTCTGAAATTAAGGGTAGAAGGACCTTAATCAATCAAAATTCTACAGAAAATAAGAAATAATGTCATTGAAATTCTGCAAGCATAAATCAGAGCTTTGATTCAGGTGTAAAGTGTCTGGTGTCTTGTGTGCGTGTGTGTCGTCCATTTACTTCCTTACAACCGACTAGAGCAGAAGAAATCTGAGTTATGAATCTTTTCTACCTGAAGCAGAAATTCCTTTCAAGAGAAAAACAACCAAACGTCATATGAATTTCAGTTGACCATAAACATGGGTTCAAGTACAAATGACATGAACGTCAGGTGTTTATGACTGGATTTTCCACTTGTTTCAGAAAACTTGAAAAAAACACAACAACAACAACAGTCTAACAGGGAAGACTCATTTAGTTGAGTCCACCTGAGTTTATTTAAGTCTAAATCTTTTGAAAAGGAAGCAAAATATAACCAATACTGGCTTTTTATAATGCAGAGACAGGGCATTAGAACAAATAGTTGAATGCTGTGGATGTTTTAAAGTTCTATATTAACTTTAGATCATAAGCTTCAAATTAAATACTTATTCGTCCGTCACTACTAGCAAAGCTATAAACATCTACAGCGATGGAAATATTCCAACTGAATGCCTTTTGTTCAGTTGAGGAATCTTGTTGCGAAAACAGTGTTTTGATGACAGATTTTTTTAAATGTAGAAAAGGAAATAGATGTTTGCATTTTTTCTTTCTGGGGCTGAGGGTTAGTGTCCTATAAATCTCTTCTCTGAAGTGCCTAAATAGTCCCCTTGAATTAGATATAGCGTAGACAGTGTACGAAATTAAAAGCTGTTTGGTACAAAAGACATTGATCTCAAGTCAATATGTATTACCTTAAGTTTAAAAGTAACCACATGGGGAAAGTGAAGGAAAGAAAATCAACTATTTGCACTACTTCTTACTTGCAAATCTGAAGGCTAACATACTCTATACAGCGGTAATTAACACTGACAGTGGAAAAAATTGTAACTGCAAATAGTCAACAAATTCAGAAACTCAGACACTGGAAAGGATATATATCGTATGCTCTCAAATCAGCCAATAAAAACAAAACTGGAAATAATTAATATTTATCTAGTTTGTAAGGCACTTCCACATATAGTATCTGATTTAATTTTCGCAGAAACCTGATGAGGTAAGTAGTTATTTCCCCTCGACAGAAATAAAAACGTATAAGAACTGTAATGTACAGCCACACCTGCTGACTATAAAATCTGTGATCTTTCCAACATTCCTCATTGCCTCATGTGTAGATAAATCAACGACATGCTTGAAGAAAGTGTGTTTCTTAGTGAGACAATGGCTTAGAGTGACATTTTGGATTGGGACTATTGTGGTAAAAATGACAAGTGACTAAGAAAATAATCTGGTGGCCAGTGCATATGAAAACTTGAATAATACACCAGTCACTGTGGATTATACCAAGATGCACTGATGTGGTCTGAGATGAAAGATCAGTACAGTGGGGAACAATTTTCATATCATTCACACAGTTTTTCCTGAAGTCCCCATCACTTCTAACTTAGACATTTCTTATGGCAAGGAGAAAGGATGAAGGGATGGATGGATGGATGGATGGATGGATGGATGGATGGATTCATTCTATAAGGACCCAAAACTGTATTTCCACACTATCCTGACCTTTGGCATTCTTGAGCTAGAACAAAGTCACTTATATGTAGGGAAATTATGACTTCTGGGTAGAGCTTAATTCAGAATACATACATGAGTTTACTGGTTTGAGTAAGTATTTACCAAACACCTGCTCTGTTCTCAGTATTTAGACCTATTTGGGGTACTGGGGGAGATTCAGACATGAATAAGATATGGACTTAAAGTCTAGAACAGGGGTCAACAGACTTTTTCCGTAGAAAATGAGACAGTAACTATATTGGGCTTTGTAGGAAATGCAGTCCTTACTGCAGATACTCAGCTCTACCAATGTAGCATGAAGGCAGCCACAGATAACTCATAAATACATGGGTGTGTTCCCAGAAAACATTATATGTAACACCTGGTGGTTAACTGGATATGGCCTACAGGCCATAGGCTGCTGATCCTCAGGTTGGAACGAGTGATAGGATGTTGCCAACTCCACTCTCCTCAATACTCCACTCGACACAGCTGTCAGAGCGAGCTTCTGTTTTAACACTATGTCACTGCTATTCTTAAAACTCTTCAATGGCTTAGCACTACTCACAGGAAAAAAGTCCATACTTCTTAGCACAGTATAAAAGGCTCTTTGTGCTCCACTCCCTGCTTTAGTCTCCTGACTTGTTCCTCACGTCTCTCTCTACCTCCCCTCCGCTACCTTTTATGCTGAAGCGATACTGAATTACCCTAACACACCATGCTATTTTGTGTCTCTGTCCCTTTGCCCTCTATCTGAAATGTCCTACACCACTAAGAGACACATCCACCCGGAAATTCCGCTGTGAAGCACCCTCTTACCCCACATATTGACCAGCTCTGACATGCTTTCACTTCCTTAACTCTCCTGTACTTTCTGTTCCTGAATGGGGGGATTAAACTGTGAGCTGCTCGGGGGCAGGCGGTTTACATCTTTTAAGTGTAGCCTTAAGACACACAGCAGCTGGCAGAGGGTAGGTGCTGAATAAATCTACAGTGAACCAAAGTCAATTGAAGGTACCGTAAAGCAATATGTTACTACTTCAAGAAGGAAGACAATACATACGTCTTGAAGGAGAAAAATCAGAAGAGGTTTGAAGAAAGTGGTGGTATGGGAACTAGGTATTAAAAAGGTAAGTAAACATACATGGCAAAGACTTCTGCAAAAGCAAAAAAGTAAAAAAAATAAATTAATGTCTGATGACGAATGAGTACTTCAGTTTGGCCGAAGTAAGGAGCATAACTGGGAACACATTTGGAAAGGCCAGTGTCAGGGGTCAGATCTAGAGGACTTTAAAGATCGGGCTGAGAAGTCTGTACTTTGTGCTGAAAGCTTCTGTAGGGTAGAATAATATGAAACAGGAAGACGAATCCAACAGAAAGTGAGTAGAAACTGAAAGACACCCCAAGACAAAAGTGACATCTGGCAAATGACTTGGCGTAGGACACAGTGGAATGACAGGAGTTAAAGATAATCCTGAAGTTTAAAGCCTGGGAAACTGGGATGAACAAGAAAATATGAACAAGAAAAGTAGTTAAAAAAAAAAAAAAAGACAGTGTATCAGGTTTTGGAATATTAAATTTGAGACCTGATAAAACATCCAGGTAGAGGTATTTAGTATAAATCTGAAAGTGAGAGAAAGAAACTTTTAAGACGTGAGACGTAAACCTGGGAGGCATCCATCCATCCCTGAAGAGGAGAGGGAATGATAAAGATTCAAAAGCACTTTATCAGCATAAAAGTATCCTCGTATGTATTTCTATCATAATATCAATAACGTACTAATTTGCAGACAGGTCCATCTGCTTGACTCTGAACTTGAGAGGAGAGGTCATGGTTTATCAGATGATAAACATCCGATGCTGTGTCTCTAGCTTAATGGCAGGTGTTCGCTGCATGTGCTGAATGAAGCAGCCCCCACAATTCCAGCGTTGTAGAGAACCCGTTTCCTATGACGTGCTACAACTTAACATAGCACAAAGATTTAAAAATAAAATCCTTCAAAATCTTCATCTTCACGTGTCTGTATCAGATGGCGTCAATCGAAGGCAAATGTGTCAGCGGTTACCATGGGGCAGATGCCACAATTCTATTTCTTCCTGCCACTCTGAAGATCTGGCACCTGACTATTCCTATTTTTACCATGTCTCTTCTCTATCAAAAGTCAGCATTACCATAGCCCTTGGCATGTTTGAAAGGAAAAAGAAAGAACACTGACATAGTACTTATAGAGCTGCAGGCTCCTAATTTCTTATTGATTTTACTGACCTTTTTTTTTTTTAATGTTTTATTTATTTATTTGGAGAAAGAGAGAGAGAGCACGTGGGAGTGGGAGAGGGGCAGAGAGAGAAGGAGAATCAGAATTCCAAGCAGGCTGTCAGCGCAGAGCCCGAAGCAGGGCTCAATCCCATGAACCTGTGAGATCATGATCTGAGTCAAAATCAAGAGCCGGATGCTCGACCGACTGAGCCGCCCGTTGATTTTACTGACCTTTATGTGCCGGTTCATAGCAGTGGACTGTGCTGCCCGCACCAGGCCCTCCAGTTCAGCCCCGCTGAAATTCTTGGTCTCTACAGCCAGTTCTTTAATGTCTACATCAGCAGAGAGTAACTGATGCCCTCTCATCCTCGCTGTGTGGATGTGAAGGATCTGTAGTCGACCCTTCTCATCTGGTAAGCCTGATAAAATTGAAAATAAAATAGGAATTATTATAATCCCAATGTTTTTCTGATAGGTACTTAAGCAGGTAAACATGTGCTCCTCGTGATATACAACTTTTCTAACTAACGTGAAGTTGTATGACTTTGCTCTTACTAATGAACTCTAAATATACACCTTTCTCCCAATCGGTGACAGACCTACTTACCTATCTCCATTTTAACTTCCAGTCTTCCAGGTCGAAGGAGAGCCTCATCTATCAGATCTGGTCTGTTGGTCATTCCTGAGCACAAATTTTAAAACAAAACAACAAAGTTGAAAAATAAGATAAAATGTCCCTTCGTATAGGTAAGACTAGTAATTTCTCTAACAAGCTAAGACATTCTATAAATATCAAATAGAAAGCCAATTACTTTCAAATAAAAATATTATTTGTTCTTGATCTGTTTTAACAAATAATACCTGAAGACTCTGCTTCAGTATTTCACTACACTGCCAATGAAATATAAATATAATGAAAACTTCAAATATTTAAAAAGAGAATGTATGGTTCAGAGAGGATAAGTAGCCTATCAAAGTGAGAGAAGGGCAATGTATGTGAATGTGGTTGGTCTAACCTCAAAGTCCCTCTCCTTTTCTGTAGGCCAATGGTTTTCAACCTTCCTAAGTAGCAGAAGTCTTGTTTAGTTTTAAAAGTCATCTTAAGAAGAATCTCAGTAAATGAAACAGTTAAAAGAAGCAGTCACAACTGGGATGCATGATCGGAAGCTTGCTCACGGACCCTGAGGCACCCCTGGGCCCCTGGAGGCCTATAGGATGCAATTTGAAAACCGCTGCGTTACACTGTGCTGTCTTTTTCATCTCTGAGCTATGAGCATACACCCATGAGTCATTAAAACCCATCTTTTATTTGTCCTATTAAGGCTAGACATTAAAACAGTCAAATTCTCCAATATCACTTGATTCTAATTTGGAAACATGGCCAATACAATGTAACTACAACCTACTCAGATCTTAATTCAGAACCTGTAAGTCTCATGTTTTTGAAATCATAGAACTTTTGTTTTTTTTAAAGCAAACCTACCGATGACTAAGATGTTGTTCAGTTGCTCTACCCCATCGATTTTGGACAGCAGCTGGTTGACGACAGTGTCGTGAACACCGGTGCTACCGGCCATGCTCCCTCTCTGCTTGCAGATGGCATCGATTTCATCAAAGATGATTATATGCAAACCACTGTTAGCACCGAGCTACAAAGGGAAGAAATTTTATTAAAGCTCATAACTTGAATATACTATTAAACAAACTAATTTTAAAAAATTGAAACAAAGCTTTCACGGATTGATTTTGCTGCATTTTGACTAATAAATACAGCAAGTATAATCATGGCTGCTGCCCTCTCAAAGGCATTCTCAGAATTCTGCAAACTGAAAAGGCACTCCAGAACCTCATATTTAACAGCCATAAAACAAAAATACACCTTATTTACTAATGAATGTGAATAGTCCACCAAATAACAACCTGATCAATGACACACATTTCTATTTGAAGGAAGAATTCATAATTATCAAATACATGTCTTAAGTCAGTGAAGGGTAACTCTCTCCCATTTTCCCTGAGTTTTGGTGACAGAACTGTCCCAGTTGCAGCAGGTTTAATGTTTGTTTGTCATTATATGGCTGAACAGTTAACTCCACTCAGAGGCCAACTGGAAAGGGGGTAAACGAAGGAAAGAAGTGAGCATGATTCACATTCTGTTATGTCACATGAAAACAGATTACTTCTTCCTAACAGTAAAGGGAGAACAGAGACAGAGTTTATAGAAGGAATAGTCAAGGGGGTGCGGTTTCTTCTGCATTCTGAGTTTGTTGAGTACAGAGTCATCATTATAAGAAAATAGTTTTATGTACTGTGAACCTTTAATAGATGCAAATACTTTCAAATGCTAATAATTCATTAGGTTAAGTTAACATGGACTTTCTAACAATTTGTAGTCAAGTACTTAAGTCTCCTATTAGGAACCAAAGAAGGAAGTATATTCTATACATTTTCTTTTCTTTTTTTAACAACAACAACAACAACAACAACAAACCTATCAGAGATTAAAAGAACATGTGAAAACCATTACATATGGTTAATATAAATGATGGGTACAATGTAATTCAGGATTAGATATGGTTGGTATTCACAAAACTATTTAAAAAAATATAATGTTTTTAATGCTTTTTTTTACTTCATTATAAAAAACATTAGATATTAACTGAGCAGAAGTTGTAAAACAAATAGAAATAAATTAAAAATAAACTATGTGCTATCACATCTATGATATATGCCATATAATACCTAAAGATAAATGCTGTTAACATTCTGCAGATTTACTTTTATATTTTAAATTTATTTTAATTAAAAAATTGGGAACTCACTGCATCTTTTATTCTCTTTAACATAACTATTCTTTGAAAACTATTTAGGGCACGTGGGTGGCTCAGTCAGTTGAGCATCCGACTTTGGCTCAGGTCATGATCAGAGCCAGAGCCTGCTTTACATTCTGTGTCTGCCTCTCTTTCTGCCCCTCCCTTGCTCATGCTCTGTCTCTGTCTCTCTCTCAAAAATGAATAAACATTTATAATATTTTAAAAACTATTTAAAATTGTTATTTTTGTTTCTATTTGCAAAATACATGATTACAGAAAATGTGGAAAAATATGTAAAAAAGTAATCATCCAAAATTCAACTAGCTGGAAATAGCTCATGTTATTAATTTGGTGCCATGTAAGTAGTTTGTAACCCTTTTTTTCTGTCCAGATATTATCTTTGGCCCTTTCACATAGTTATAAATACAACTATAAATATGCAGACAAACTGTAGAAGAGAAAGGTCAATTTTACTTAATAATAAGAAGACTGCAGATAGGTCAGTGAGAAACAATGGTACATAAATGAGGTAAATGGAATCTGTAAGTGAATTTTGGTCATGGAAGTGATGATGACTAAAAAAGCAAAGTCCTACTCTCTCCCTCTTTTTCCCTCTGTCCCTCATGGGATTCTCTCTCTCTCAATCTCTCTCTCTCTGCCCCTCGATCACATGCACCCTCTATCTCTAAGAAAAATAACAATAAAAATAAAATAAAAAAACGAGGTCCTAGATTTGATTATTGCCTGCATGTGGAAGGGGGAAGTGACAACAAAGATAAGAAATACCTTGTAATTAGGATAAGAAAGATGCAGAATGGAAAGATGCAAAAGAATTTTTTTTTAAGTTTCTACCATGATAATATTAAAGTGTCAACAGGATATCTAATTAGAAATGTCCTCCAGGGGCGCCTGGGTGGCTCAGTTGGTTGAGCATCCAACTCTGGATTTCAGCTCGGGTCATCATCTCACGGTTTGTGGGTTTGAGCCCAGCATTGTACTTTGCACTGACAACGCAGAGCGTGCTTAGGATTCTCTCCCTCTCTTTCTGCCCCTCTCCCCCTCAAAATAAATAAATAAACTTATTTGTAAAGTGTTTTTAAAAATCACAAATAGATAACACACTCTTATGATACAGAAATTCCACTCCTTGATATACAGCAGCTCTCCTCATAATTGCCCCAGACTGGAAACCCAAATGCTCTTAAGTGGGTGAACGGATAAACAAACTATAGTACACCCATACAATGGAATATTACTCAATAATAAAAAGAGATGCTTGATACATGCAATAGCTTGGATGTATCTCAAAGGCAATATGCCAAGTGAAAGAAGCCAGTCTCAAAAGGTTACATACTATGATCTCACTTATATGACATTCTTGAAAGGACAAAACTTATAGGAATGGAGAACAGATTATTAGTATCCAAGAGTTATTAGCAAAGGGAGAGTGACCATAAAGGGACGGCATGAGGGAATCTGAGTGGGGCGGAGGGGAGGGGGTGTGGTGGTGATAAATGTTCTAGATCTAGATCTTGGTGATGATTACATGAAACTACACATGTTAAAACTCATAAAACTGAACGCCAGAAGAGAAGGTCAATTTTACTTCATAATAATTAAAAAAAACAGATAAAATATCTTATAATACTTATACTCCACTATTCATACTTGGAATATTTCTCATTCTTTAATGCAATTCTATGCAAGATGATAGTTTTCTGTTCATCAAAGTTTCCAAAAATTTAACTAGGTTTTCCCCCCCTAAACTCTACTTAAAGATTGTTCTCTTTCCACCAATGTTTTAAAAACTAAATTCAAGTATAAAAAAATGTAACTTATTTTCTCAATATAGTCATATTTACTGAACAGATGTCTGATGATAAATGACAGCTTGTAGCTTAAAAACAACAACAACAAAAAATCAACACCAAAAACGATTAGTTTTCTAACTGTAGAAAAGACTGAGAATGAGGAATTGGAACTATACCCTCAGCTTTACCAAACACTTCTGGATGGGAGGGTATTCTTGCCGTATTCAGTGCAAAACAAGGACACTCCTGTTTGTCAATAAAAATCTGAGATCCTACACTATTTTATAAGACATTTTTAGTCAAGGTTGTCTACCAATTTAGCATGAAACAAAAAGCTGCTACAAAGTATGAATTTTGCTGTTGATGTGCCTTATGTTGCCACTGGAATCATGACTTCCTTCTCAGTCCAACCTCAAAAATCATCTGTGTGGATGGGAAGCCAGAGACAATAGGAACACTGTAGGCCCACAGGACCAATCTGTCTTAAAGATAATTCAGTATTAATTCTGACCTTTTCAGAACCTTACTAATCTTGTGGCCTGTCATCAGTGCCTTCCCCAACCTAGTCAGTACAACCACATCAATTTTTACAGGTGTGTCACTCAAATAAAGGTAAGTTCTTCTTGCAATAAATTAAGGAGTCAGGTAAGGAAGACGTCAAGATTAATGTTCACAGATTATAGCTGACTCATCAATAAACCTTTTACCAAAGAGTTTAAATCCTTTTTAGTTCACTGGCCTCTAGGTCTGTTCTTACCATCGGCAAAGTCCTCCCCCATAGAAAGAGAGCTGATGCTGTCGCGCCCCTGGCAACTGCCTTTGATAGCGGCTGTTCTATATTTAACTAGTTTGACCTATATGCAAGTGTTCTTCTCCGTGGGCCTGGACTGTCCAGAATCACAGAGGTGATGCTTTTATTATGTAACACACCCCTACCCTCCATGGGGTCATTAGCTGAGTACACCAAGCCCTTGCTGGATGTTAAGAATTGAGAACAGGTATAACTGAAAAAGCTGGCTAGATTAATATCTACCTAGAAATCCTTTGTCAATTCATTAACAATTAAAGTTTTATCATTAATAGTGTCATATTTAAACTGTCTGCAAGTTTAAAAACAGCACCAAAAGTATCTATAGCCATGTGGAAACTATCACAACAGAGTTTATAAAATGCTTTTTTACAGGATATTTTGACTTAACCTGCACCTAGTGTTTAATCTTCAGTACAACATCAGGGTGCTTCAGATACAATTTTAGTTTTCAAGTTTTTTGTTGAACAGTTTCAAATATTTATAAATATTGATATTTCATGACTTTTTATTGGAAGTCTTCCACAGAAGAAAATGGAAAATATATTTTTAAAAATAGAATATATAGAATAAAATTCATTCTATCTTGCAGTTACCATATGAGTCCACTGGATCTTTTTAGAAGTCTAAGATATATTATGCTAGTTCAACATTCTAGAAATTATATCATCATTACTCATTAATTATACCTAACTATCCTAAAAGAGATGAAAATAATAAGAAAATGAAAGAATGATGGAAGTGCTCAGAGGGATAATGAAATAGTGGAAATCAATACCACTAGGCATCACCCTTCAGTTTACCTACTGTGTTGTCCAAAGTACACGACATCTTTCAAGAAGGAATAAAAGAAATCTGGAGACACATCTTTGTTGCCTGGTTTTAGCTTTAACTGAACACTGTTGAGAATTCAGATTTTTTTTAATTCTCTGGCCATAACAGCAAAGAAAAGAAAACAGACAGAGGAAGATATTTCACACTTACTAGGTGAATCCAAAGATTAATGTAGAGTGATATAATGGCACCTGAGACTCTAATGAAGACGGTAAAATTCATCATTATAAAATCTCAGACTCTGTTACCTCAGATGATGTTATCTTGCACATATTTTCTCAAACTCAAGAATGAGTGAATAATATATTTCTAAGGACCGCCCCCCGCCACAAAACCTGGCATTTTCATCTAGTTACTTATTTAACAAAAATCTTCATTGTGCAATATTTTGTGATAAGAAACTAGATCATCTCATTTTTCTAAAAGGGCACATGACAGTATTCTTGATCATCTTTTATTTCATCTATGCATCACAATCTCCTTGATATGGTTTCAAACAGATGGTTGCTGAAGGCAGGTATTATAGAGAGAGAATGAGAAGAAACAGGTGATACAGACATTAAAAATCTGATTGGCCAATCTAAAAGGCGTGTACAAGTTTCAAAACAATAATGTTTTGTGACTGTGGACCACCTGGCGGCCATGCATTAAAAGGGTTGTTATGAAGGCAATGTTAACATTTTATTTTTACTGTCAATAAAAATAAGTAAAAGTAGGAAGTGACAGATTAGATTAGATTTAGTAAGGCTATATTCAATAAAACATTAGATGTTGTTATGTTTGAGTATTATTTATGTTGATCCATGAAAATCTATTATTATTCATTTTAGTGTTTATATGATATCCCATTTGCTACCAAGGAAGAATTGAGACTTTTACCCCCATTACAAACAGTGCAGTCATCAACCTCTTGGTACAAGTCATTTTGTGCTCAAGCTAGAGTGTTTCTCTGGGTTACTGTTTTGTAGGAAAACTCATGAGTCACAGGGTTGTGCATCTTCATGATGTTGCCAACTTCATCTTCAAGATATTACCCACTTGGTATCTTCCTCTAATTCATACTACAACTAATAATGTATATGAAGCCCTGTTTCTTCACAACTTCACCAACTTTTGGTGCAATTATTTTTTGTAAATTCTCCCAGGTTGTTTACAAAATTATCTCTTGTATTATGCATTTTCCTGAGCACCTTTTCATTTGCTTATCTTCAGTTGGGTTCCTTCTCTGAGAATTGCCTGTTCATATCCTTTGCCATTTTTTAAAAAAATTGTGATGTCTGCCTTTTTCGTACTTATTATACAGGAGTTATTACAGAGAAGTTATTATATAAAATGCCAATTCTTTGGGGATTATATGCATTGTAAATATCCTCTTCGGTTTGAGAGATCTGTATTTAGCGTAATGTGTCAGACAGAATTTTCTTCATATTATATTAATATAACCAAGTTAACATTTTTTTCTTTACTGGATTTGATTGTTGTATCTTAATAAAGAAATTCTTCTCTAGCCTCAGTTCTTAAAGCTTCTGGACTATTTCTTCCAAAAATATTTTCTCTGGCAAGTTTTAGTTTAATTTTTGCAAATCCATTCTGCAATTCTGTATGATGTGAGATAGGGATTGTATTTTATCTTTATCTAAACAGAAAGCCAATGATCTCGTCCTGATTCATGGAATATTCTTTCCCCTTTGATTTGTATTATTATTCTTCATATAGCAAGTTCTTCCTGTGTTCTGTTTCTTTGGTCGGTTTATACAATAACATATAACTGTCTCAATTATTACAGCTTTTTAGTAAGTTGTGATATCTTCTGAAATAAGCCTTCATAATTTTCCAAAAATTTCATGGCTCCTTGAGCTTCCATAAGTAAGTAAATAAATAAATAAAGTTGTCAAATTAAAAAACTGCTGTTAGACTTGATTGGAAAAGCATGAATTTATAAATTAAATGACAGGGCAGACCTGTTATTTTTATGATATTGTCAGTATTCCCACATGTAAACATGTTTTATCTTATCATTTATTAGCTCTTAAAAAAAGATTCTTGGGGCGCGTGGGTGGCTCAGTCAGTTAAGTGTCTGACTTCAACTCAGGTCACGATCTCACATTTTGTGGGTTCAAGCCCCATGTCGGGCTCTGTGCTGTGAAGCCTGTTTCGGATTCTGTGTCTCCCTCTCTCTCTGACCCTCCCCTGCTCATGTTTTCTCTCACTCTCTCAGAAATAAATAAAAACATTAAAAAAAAATTTTTTTAAAGATTCTCAAAAATGTTTACACTTTTCTTCTTTAATTTTCCTGTAAAGATTCAATTCTAGGTACCTTATCATTATGACTGCTGATGTAAGTGAAAAATTTTAAGTTACGTTTTCAATATCTTCAAATTTTCTTTGAGTCTTGCTTTCTGAAGTATTTGAGTTTTCTTTATTCCATTCTCAGCTCTTTCTCACGCTTTGGAAAAGCATGAAAGTTACACACAAATTTCATATACACATTTATGTTAATTAATAGTGCTATCCTCTTCCCGAATAATACAAAGATCTTATGTAGATTTAATCTACTTTCCATATGCTTTGTTCCATATTTTAGTTCTATCCTTAAAAAAACCCCATATGGATGATTATCATTGTTGTTTTATATGATTGTTTTATATGACTGCAAAAAGTGAAAGTTCACAAAATATAAATGTATTTTTCAAGGAGTCGCCACAAAGTAACATCTAGATAACATTACAACCAACAGAACAGTGCCAACATCCTGGGAACATGTCCTCACAGTCCTCTCCCAAAATCCCTCCCCTATTTTTCCCCATAGGCAACCCCAATTTGATTTTTATGGTAATTACTTCTTTATTTTCTTTGTACTTTACCACCTAACCATGCATCGTTAAACATTATATTTTCATTGAACTTTATATAAATGGAATCATACAGTATGTATTCTTTCCTGTCTGGTTTCTTTTGCTCAACATTTACTTGTAAGATTCACAACTGTCCATAGCCATAGTCTATTTCTCATCACTGTGTAATACTTCATTGTATTCCTACATGACAATTTATCCATTTACTGGATATAAAGTTCTAAGTTAACAGTTATTATCTTTCAACTTTGCATTCAACTGATTTCTGGTTTCCATCATTTCTGTTGAGAAGACAGCTACCAACTAACTGTTGCTTATTTGAAGATAATCTTTTTTTCTAAGTGCTTTTAAGATTTTTCTGTTTTTGTGTTTAGCAGTTTAACAAAGATTATCTATAGGAGTAAACTTCTTTAGTATTTCTCTTGCTTGCGGTTCATATAACTCCTGAAATCTATGAATTAATGTTCATCAGTTTTAGAAAGTTCTAAGCCATTTTCTCTTCAAATACTGCTTTTGAGCCATCCTCTTTTTCTTGACTTGCTGGAACTTTGAATATACTCACTAGACCTCCTTGTGGTATTTTCTATCTCTCTTCATTCCTTCCATCCTTTGTTTCTGGTTATTTTTGTCTAACATCTTTTAGTGCACGAATTCTCTCTTCAGATGTGTCTAATCTGCTGTTTAAACCCATCTACTTGAGTTAATTTCAGCTGCTGAATTTCTCTTTCCCAGAATTTCCATTTGATTTTTTAAAATGTTTTTATTTCTTTTTGAGAGAGAGAGAGAAGGAGGAGGAGGAGGAGGAGGAGGAGGAAGAGGAGGCAGAATCCGAAGCAGGCTCCAGGCTCTGAGGTGTCAGCATTGAGCCCGACATTGGGCTCAAACTCACAAATTGTGAGATCATGACCTGAGCTGAAATCAGATGCTTAACCAACTGAGCTGCCCAGGTGGCTCTCCATTTGATTTTTTTAGTTTTGAGTGCTCTACCAAAATTCTCAATCTTGTTTCCCTTTGAACATGATGAGTGTAGTTATTGTAAATGTCTATATCTGAGAATTCTAATATCTGGAGGCCCAATTTCTATCACCTTTTGTTTCTCTTTCTTCAAGTGGTTTATGTCTTTGTATATCTTACTGCATTTGATTATAACCAAGCATTTCATTTGCAAGCTATAGAAATAGTTTGTGACCTTGCATGGTTATTACCTCCCTCAGGAAGGATCTATAATTTTGCCAGATGCTGGAGGGCATGAGTGATTTAGGAACACTCAATTTAATTTTAGAGAAGTTAGATGTGATTCAAAGCTGATCTGCACCTCTGACAGGAGGTCTACTTCTGGTGAACTCTTGCTTCTGTGGTGTAGCCCTACAGATTCCCAACCCAAACTGAGGCATGCTCATCAAGTGTCCTCTCCTCATGAGCCATGGATTTTTTGTTAAAAAACTTTTATGTATGTCTTTGTTCTTTCAGATTTTTAAAAAGTAATTTCTATACCCAACATGGGGCTTGAATTCACAAGCCTGAGATCAAGGGTCACATGCTCTTCTGACTCAGCCAGCCAGGCACCCCCATGAGCCATGGATTTTAATCTCCACCCCCGTACTGGCCTGTCAAAACGGCTGCATTGCTGTTTAGTAGCTCCCTCCAGAGATGGGTAATATCTCCAGAGGAATGGTAACCCTACATACCAGGGCCTTTTATTTTGGGCCTCCATTCACCCCCTAGATCTTAAAAGTTCTTCGATGCCCTTTAAGCAAAAACTTTTTCAATATTTGTTGAGTTCTTCTGTTGGTCTTCATGGTAGGCATGATTCAAATTTCTTAATCTGCCACTATGAGGAGAAGTTCCAGAGTTTATCCATATTTGCAACCAATTTCATTGCTCAGCATTGAAACTTCCATCCTCTGTTTCCTTCTGGGTTCAATTTCCTTCAGTCTCAAATACATCCTGCTTCACATTCGTCCAACAAGCCTCTGGAACTAGTTAATTCTATTAGCCTTTGTCTGAAAAAATATCTTCACTTCATCTTTATTCCTGAACGAGAATTGAGCTGGGTATAAAATTTTAAGTTGACAGCTATTTTCACTTAACTGTGAAGATATTATTCCACTGTTGTCTGCCTTCTCTTGCTGCTGTTGAGAAGTTTGCTGTCAACATAATGTATATCTCTTTGTAGGTCATGATCACTTCTTTTTTTGTTGACATTAAAAAGTTTCTCTTTTTCTTTGGCATTCTCTAATTTCATTACAATGGATCTAGAAATAAATTAATTTTTATTTATCCTATTTGGGTTCATGGTGCTACTAGAGTCTAAATATTTATTTATTTATTTATTTATTTATTTATTTTTATCGAGTCTAGAAGATTCTCAACCATTCTATCTTTGAATATTGCCTCTATACTATCCTTTCTATTGGGACTTCTCATCTTAACTCTATTATCTCTACATCTCTTTCATATTTTCCATCTCTCTGTGCTACATTCTGGGTGATTTCTTTAGATCTATTTTTCTGTTTATCACTACCCTTTTCCCCTGAAACTACTGGATTTTGTTTAACCTGGCTGCTGAGTTTTGGATTTTGATGATGACATTTTCCATTTATTGATGTAGATTTCCCATGAGAATCTCTGATGGCCTGGGTGTTGGAGCGTCCCCAGAGGTTTGTTTATAACTAACAATGCTATGCTATCATTAGTCCAGAATTCATTTTTTTTTTTTAAGTAGGCTTCACACTCAGCATGGAGCCCAGTGCAGAGCTTGAACTCACAACCCTGAGATCAAGGCCTGAGCTGAGATCAAGAGTCGGATGCTTGACCAACTGAGCCACCCTGGCACCCCTGGGATTCATTCTAAAATTAATTTCTCAGCTTGGGAGCCCCAGACCACATAGGTCAGCAGTGGTGGTGGTGGTGGTTTGTGTGTGTGTATGTTTTTAAATCCTAAGCATGAGTTAAGAATCCATGCTTTAGAATTCCCATTGGAGATTCCTTAGCTCCCACTAGACAGACAGTTAAATGTTTTTGTTATTTCGTTGTGCTGGTTGGCAAATAATTTCTAGTACATTCTTTTCAAAGAGGGCACAACGCCTTTGAACGTTCAGGTCCTACTGCATACCTTAAACAGGTTCAAGGACTCATTCTCTGTCTCCTAGTGGGTGCTAAAACTCAAACTCCTACATTACCAAAACCAAAAGTTGCAATGAATACCTTTACCACTCTAATTTTCAGAGTTTTCATTTCTAGAAATCTCCTTTTCTTTCTTGAGAGATAAACTGTACATTCAAAATGATTTTAGTTATATTTTATCCAGCATTTGAAGGTGTTTATAGAAGAAAGGTTTTCAGGTTACCTAATCTACTGTATCACCGGAAGCAGAAATCCTATGGCACTGATTGTAATTTAAAAACAATTTTTTAAGATTTTTATTTTTAAATAATCTCTACACCCAACATGGGGCTCAAACTCACAACTCCGAGATCAAGAGTCACATGCTCTAAAGACTGAGCCAGCCAGGTGCCCTTACGGCAATGTTTTAAACATCTGTCTATGAAATAAATATATGTATAAAGATATCTATATAGATCTAAATATACATCTGTATCTATCTATCTACAGAAAGATGAATTATAAGGAATTGGGTAATCCAATTATGGGCGTTGGCCAGTTCCAAAATTTTCAGTTGGCAAGATGGAGACCTAGGAGGGCCAATGGTATAGTTCTAGTCCAAAGGCCTGCAAACTTGAGATTCAGGAAGGGCTGATGTTTCAGTGTGAGTCTAAAGGCAGGGAAAAACTGATGGCCCAGATAAAAGCAGTCAGGCAGTAGGAAATTCCCTCTTACTCAACAAAGGAGCAGCCCTTTGTGTTCTAGTCAGACCTTCCAACTGATTGAATGTGGCCCGCCCATATTAGAGAGGGCGATTGCTTTACTCCGTCTACCAATTCAAATAGTAATCTCACCCAGAAATATCCTCACAAATACACCCAGAATAGTGTTTAACCAAATGTGTGGGAACCCTGAGGCCCAATCAAACTGACACATAAAATTAACCATAACAATTAGTAAACTCTGGTTTGACTTTTAATTAATTTTTTTCTAAGACCCACATCAAGCTTTCCTTTGAGGCCTAACAACTCTTTCCTGTCACTCTACAACTGAGGTGACTCAGTGGTAAGTAAAGTAGCTTTCTGCACATCGACCTTACATATACATAATTCTACAAGGCATATGAATTTAATGCCCCCCTTTTCCAAAGGATAAACGAGTTCAAGTCTCTGAAAGTAATTTGGAATAAAAGGGACACCTGAAAATAAATTCGTGATCTGTTTTTGCAAAACCTTTGGCTTATACAATCATCTATCTTTGTACTGCATACATTTGGGTAATGACATCTGCTCCCATCATGTAAATCTCCCATAATCCCTGTGTCAGTGATATAATTCAGTACTAAATAAATTGTACCTATATGCTTTTCAATGTATAGATCACAGTAGCAAGTTTTCCACCATAGCTTTGGGTTTCATTCATCATAGTAAGTGATAACAAACTTTTACTAAATTATATTATTGTTAACATTATACTAAATTATTAAATTTAGTATAATAAATATATTGTTAAATTATACTGTTAACATTACCCTTCTTTGCTCCTCTTCAGCATCAGCAAAGAGTTTACGAATGTTAGCCTCTGATTCTCCCACATATTTGTTAAGGATTTCTGGCCCGTTGACCACTTTGGGCTCCCTTGCATTCAACATCTTGCCAATCTGTCGAGCCAAGAGAGTCTTACCACAACCTGGGGGCCCATATAAGAGGATGCCTTTAACATGTTTGCAACCTAAAAAAGAAAACAGTCTTATATTAACCAACAAAATCCACGTGAGACATGTAAAGGAGTTTTCTTTCTTCTTCATATGCATGTTAGGAAAACTACAGTTATGCCATTAACATACTAATATCCAGTGTCATGAGCAGAACAAGAATGAACTAAAGCTTTATTTTTTTTTTTTTTTTTAAGTAGGCTCCACGCCCAGCTTGGGGTTTGAACTCACAACCCAAGATCAAGAGTCACATACTCTACTGACTGAGCCAGCCAGGCACCCCTAAAACTCTTTTTCTTTTTAAACAGAAAATCCAGAAACAATTCCTACACAGGTGCCAATTTTGAGGGGGAAAGCTGCCAATTAAAAGTCTTCAGAAAAGTGTATTTGAACTATCATTTAAAACAAATACTTTTAACTCTGAAAATGTCTCTTTGACCTAAATACCTAATTAGGAACTATTACTTATTTTCCTTTCTCCTTTAAAGTCAAGGAATAAAAGAGATCTGCTTTTAGGCAAAGTTAACCCAACACAAATCTATGATAATACAGTAGGCTATGGAAACTGTATCTTAGTCATAGGAATTATAGGTGTACCTGCTGGTACAAGCCCTTGAAGAATGGGCAAACATGTTTGGAGTTGGACTGGCATAGGCAATCCATAGGATCCAGATGGATGTCACACACTTGGTGGGTAAAGTTCAATGTCCTACTTCATGTGACTAATGCCAAGGGAGGCACACACTTTTCTCAGAGCCACCGAGATGAAGACGAAGTTTCAAAAGAATAGTATTCAATTATTTTCTAAGCAAGCGTTGCTAAATGCCATAAAAGGTTATCAGTAACAACAGAGAAAGAGCAAGACTGGTGATTTCAGCTCCCCAGGGTTTCTCTGGCCAACTCTTCTGAGCATTTATGCCACTTCTAAGATTGCAGTGCCCTGTGGTTTCAGTTTACTGGCTTTAGGAATTCCCACCTTTCCAGCAGTTTCACACTTAGGGCTTAGGANTTTTTTTTAACAAGTTTTTTTTTTTGTTTTTTTTTTTACAAGTTTTTGTCCTTATACTACACCAAAAAAGGCACTCTGTGAAATAATGACTTATTACATTTCGGTGTTACACTCAAAACTATAGGTGAAAAAAAATTTCTGGAAATGGAACATAAATAATGTTTGTCCTCACTTGGAATGAAAGATAATTTCATTTAAAATAATTTCTTTTAAAAAATATGATAATACAGGGGCGCCTGGGTGGCTTAGTCGGTTAAGCGTCCGACTTTCGCTTAGGTCATGATCTTGCGGTTCGTGGGTTCGAGCCCCGCGTCGGGCTCTGTGCTGACTGCCAGCTCAGAGCCTGGAGCCTATTTCAGAGTCTGTATCTCCCTCTCTCTCTGACCCTCCCCTGCTCACGCTGTCTCTCTCTCTCCTAGAAATAAATAAAAATTAAAAAAATTTAAAAAAATATGATAATACATTTAATAAGTCACATAAAAGATATCACAAAGTACAACCAACTCTACTAGAAATTTTAGTTTCTGAGTAGGAAGATCCTTTGGGTTACCAGTATGGTCACTGTCAAGAAAAAAAAAAAAAGACACCCCCCTCCCCCTTTTAAATTCTTGACAGTAATGAGATCTGTGCTTATGGCTAGATTTACAGAGACAAGGGAAACTTAGTGGAACCCTTGAAGGCTTACAGTCTTAACCCTTCTCTCAGCGAGTAAATTCCTGTTCTGAGAATCATGGTCCAATAAAATGTCTTTGTCCTTGACCCACCCTTGAGAACACAGGTAGTAAGGAGATAAGGGGATAAGACCTGAGCTTCTCCTAGAGGCAAAAATCATGGACGCAGTGCCAGCCTCCAAGCCACTGGGACACTTTTAATGAAGACTTTGGAACCCTGCTCCTCATCTTACCCTGTGAGCCAATTGCCATCATCACGATCTGAAACTATTCATGTAACCATAGCAGAGGGAGGTGGGCACCGTGGTGGTGAAAAAAGGAATAGAAAAGGGGAGCCACAAAGAACATGAAGACTTGATGGACCTACAAAGAGCCAGGCCTTATCCTCATCCTCCAATTTCTTAACTTTCTCCAAGTTTATCAACTTCCTCCTAACCATACTTCCTTCCAGATTAAGCTACAGTTTCTTTCAGGGGTTCTCCGCTCCTTGGCCTTCTTATACTTTTGCTCTCCTCATCCCACAGGCCCTGAACACAATATGGCTTTACTGCACCTATGCATGGGCCACAGGGCACAGCCAGAGGAAATGACACCACTGTGCTGAGAGGACAGCCTCACAATTTCACGCTATCCAATTTTAGCGCCACGCTCATTGCTTCTCACTACTGCCGGCCACCTTTTACCTGTTCTTGTTAGTCCACCTCTCATTCTCTGCACTAATTATCCAGACCTTCACTGCCCTTCTTTTCTCAAGTGCTACCCCATGCCATTAATTCACAGAGAAGAGCTAGATTCCTACTTCACATGTTTTGTTTTTAAAGACGAACAGGTGTGGGCTGTCTTCAGCTTATTGCTTTTCTATCCACAAATATATCTGCAGACATGTCCATTCTCAACCTCAGTATTGGTTCTCAAAAGAGGAGAAGGGCTCCTCTTCTCCAAGGTTGAAGTTGCAATTATTTGTTTCTATACGTCTTCTCTATCAGACCATGAACTATCTGGTGCCTGGGTGGCTCAGTTGGTTAAATGACCATGAACTATTCAAGGTACTCTCTTCTCCACCTGGAATTGCAAACATCCACCACAATGCCCAGCACAGAATATGTACTCAATAAATGGCTGAATAAGGAAATTGTTGACTCCTTTCCTACAAACCTCAAAGAAAATGAGGGAAAGAAGATCATTTTAGAAAATTGTTTGAAGCTGTTAATTTATGGAATAGTGTCTACGTTCATAGCTGGACTAATTTAAATACCCAGAACATATTTGCAACGACTGGGATTTTGTAACTTTAGCAGAGTTACATAATTTACAAACACAGATATTCCTCAGCTTACGATGAGGTCACCTCCTGGTAAACCCACTGTAAGGTGAAAACAACCCAGCTGACGGCGTGGCCGACTGGGGATTGTAGGCTGCCACTGCTCAGAATCACGAGAGAATATCGTGCCACCCGTATCTAGTCCAGGAAAAGACCAAAATTCAAAATCTGAAGGACAGTTTCTACTGAATGCATCTCACTTTCACATCATCACAAAGTCAAAAAAAATCATTGTCAAACCATCAGAAGTCGGAGACTGTCTGTACTAGGTCTTAACTCTGTTTTTGTACGTGAAAAATGCTTGATTTGATGTGGTCTGAATTAAATGGACTCAGACTTTATAAAATAAACAATTCACAAAGTATTGCCATGAAGTTGAAGAAAAGGAGATAAAATTCATATCCATGGAACTCACTGTCTACCATACAGATCTCCAAAATGACAGAATCTATTCAATATGACACCAACAGGAATGCCATAGAAGCTCTAGCCCGATTAGAACTAAAACTCTTTCAGGATCTCAAGAAAGCGCACCAAAAATATACATTGACATGTGTAGATTTTCAAAATCGACTTCCACAAAGGAAGCAGTTTCTTGAATAAGCAGTGGAAGCGGGACTTTGTTATTACTACTATTATGATAGGCTATTCTGACTTATTAAATAAGCACTGGTCTCTAATTTTAAATGAGTCATAAAAACTCTTCATAAGTAATTCCATTCAACAAAAGTGTATTAAGCTCCTGTTTGGACTAGGCATGAAACTAGGTGTCAGGGATACAAACATGAAAAAGGCAGTCCCTACCTCCAGGGCATTTCTGGTTTAGTAGGAAAGACAGAAATAAAAATAGGGTTATCTACAATATAATATGACATTATCAGAGATATGTATGAAATGTTTTTGGAACCTGGCCAGGACAGACAGATTCTGCCAGGGTGATGGCAGAAAATTAGGGATGGACAACAGGGGAAGACATAAAATTTAGTGTGGGCTTTCAAGGACTGTAGGAGGTTCATGATTGGGCCAGGAGAAGAGGTGGCACCTAGTGAAGGAAAGCAGCACGATCAAAGGCCTAGAGGTACGGACATAGAAGCTGTCCTTTCAAAACAGCCAGTAGTAACCTGTTGTGGCTATAACCTTGGAGGGGAGGGGAAGGGAGGGCCTGGAGACGAGGCTAACAGGCTCCCAACTACAGAAGGCCTTGACACCACACGCAGGAGTTTTTAATTTGTTTTGTAAAAACCTTGAGGATTTTAATCAGGGAAGGTGCACAATGAGATATATGTTTTAAAACTAACTCTGGTGGTTGAATGGAGGAAGGACTAGAGAACAAAGAGCACAGGGTAAAAGTGTAGTTGGAGGAATGATTTTAACCTTTTTCTGGGGACACTGCCTCACCGGCTGGCTCTGGATTTTTGCCAATTAAGCTTTCATTTCCCTCCAAGTCCTTTGGAAGCATAGGAACAAATGGGTCCAGAGGCCTTAGGAGGACACCTCCCTACTGCTGCTCCAGCTTTCTCTTGAGCTTCTGCAGGGCATGGGGCCCTGGCTCTGATGCTGGAAGGGCCTCTGATCTGTGGCTCCTGGACTGTCCTGACTGCCACGCTGAACTGAGCCAGTTTACTCGTTCTTTCTTTAGGTCTTACATACCCTCTCACTACTTAGAGGTGACTGCCCTGGGCTGGTGAACTAAATAGCATAGGGCAGGCATGGAAAGAAGAGAAATCAGTGGAATGAACTCATTTAAATTGTCATTTTCTCTCATTCTCATACTTTCTTTTCCATAGAATAGTCTAATGGACCTCTCCAGAAAATGCACATTTACAAAAATTTGCATGCAATTTTGAGGGTATTCTTAGATCCTCTGAGATCTACTCAGACCCTCTGAATCCAAATTTAAAAACTCTGAATGTACTACTGAAACAGTCCAGGCAAGACACCAGAAATGGAAAGAGGCAATAGTCACAAGAAACCAGAGTAGGAAAAGAAAGGAAGTTTGGGGCATACTCATCAGCACTCAGGGACCAAAGGAAAATAAGAAAAAGAGGAGGGGTCAATGTTGACCTTAAGGTATGTAGCCCGGGCACATGGTGAAATGGTGAAAGCCCCAGAACATAACTAAGAAGGAAGTTAGAGGAGAATAGAGGGAATCATAACTTTGTTTTTGCCTTTAAGGCATATGAGTTTGAGGCAGTTAATGCCCATTAAAAAAAAAACCAGGTTGAAAGCTCAGAAAAGATATCAGAACTACTGGTTCCATGTTTCTAAATGCCTACTCTGGGCACATGAATAGCAGCCACAAGAAGTTTTAAGCAGAGGAGTGTGACCATAGGGACAAATGCTTCAGAGACAGAGGATGAGGCCTGGAAAGAGAAAACTAGATTTAAAAACCAGGGAGTTCATGCTGATCTGGGGCATAAGGCCTTGGGTCAGGGTCAGATCATTTCGGGTTGCGGCAGGAAAAGGAAGCTAAGTAATGTGAGCAGGAACAGAGATCACAATTTGGGGAACTCTGACCATACAAAGGAGGGATTTTGAGAGATAACTTGAAAGATGAGTTAAGAAATGGAGGGGGGGGAGAAAAGAAATAAGCCAAGGTTATGCCTGTTGGGCTCTATTTACTATGTGAGGTAGATGCTAGGTCATCTACAAAGTGAGGAATGAGGAGAGGACACTGGGAAGCACGGTAAAGATTTGGAAAGAACGTGGGAAACTGGGAAAATGTGTGGGAAAGCGTCCCTGAGCTGATAGGTGCCATTAGGTACATGAACTCAGCACATGGAACTCAGGTCACGGAAGGACTCTCCTCTTTGTTGTGATTATATAAGTAACTTAACAGTGTTACATCAGGTGCAGTTTCTTATTCAATTCTACAGATACAAACTTCATTAAAGCTGGCATAAGAATCTTGGCTTTTTTGGGTTTTAACCACTTTATTTTTTTAACTGAATCTTAAAGTTGAGCAGCAGGAGGTAACTAACGGTATTAATTTAGAGTCGACATATTATGGGCACCTGGTTGGTATCAGTCAGTTAGGTGAACTGCTCTTGATTTGGGCTCAGGGCATGATCTCGTGGTTCGTGAGATTGACCCCTGTACTGGGCTCCTCACTGAAAGCACAGAGCCTGCTTGGCATTCTCTCTCTCCGCCTCTCTTTCTCTCTCTCACTCAAAATAAGTTAAAAAAAAAAAAAAGTCAATATATTTATAACTAAATTCTATTATTTAATTTTCCCAAAGTATGAGGGTGAAACCATCACATGACTTGTTCTCAACATTCTCCCTCCACTTTCCACAAAGTTCAAGGCTTTGTGTTCATTTCTAAGTCATTCACATCTTTTCTCCTTCCTCTATAACTTATATAAGAACTATTTTGGGTTAACAGCATAATCAAACATAGTTCCAAAGGATTTCTTCTCTTAATTTCCTGTGTTCAATTACTTAAGTGCTTGTTTTATAAACTGTTCCTGTTAATAATCATCTTCTTAAAAATACCTAATTTTTTGGGGCGCCTGGGCGGCTTAGTCGGTTAAGCCTCCGACATTCGCTTGGGTCATGATCTTGCAGTTCNCTGTCTCTCTCTCTCTCCTAGAAATAAATAAAACATTTAAAAAAAAATTTTTTAAAAAACCCTAATTTTTATTTTGATAAGGCACAAACATATTAACAACTTTTGGTTATAGTAATGTAAAGGATGGTGGTAATGAAAAGCATAATATGACATAATCAAAAATAGATTGATATATGGTTTGGGAATTTAAGTTGCTAATTTGAATATAGGAGTAAATCACGTTCTGGGATATCGTATTCTTTCACTCATTTAACAAACACTACATTTCATGGTGGGGAAGATAAGGCCGTTCTCTTCTGACTACTTCTATTTTCTCAGTGAAATCATGATTCCAGGTCATCAGCTGCTGGTGAGGATGTACTGGAAGAGATGGTGCTGGAGGTCTGAGGAGAAGGGAGAAGAGGAACTAGTCACCTTAGAGAGCAGGAGAGTAAATTGGCTAAACTAAGGAAATACAGAAGGAATACCAGAAAATGCTGATCCTAAGGAATACCGAGGGCCCACTTGAGATGTGCTTCTTAAATTTAAAGTAAGAGAGCTTTTCTTAAGCCATATTCAATAGTCTGGGTGCCGACAGAGTAGGCGGATAGCTGACACACACCCGGGGCCTTGACACACATAGAAGATGAGGAACAAGGCCCCTACGGTTGTATTTGAAGAGGATAAACCTAATAAGACCATGGAATCCAAGCTGGGTAAAGAGGGAACAGAGAACAAAAAGCGACAGAGTAAGTGAACTGGAGGGTCCTGTGGGATCGAAGCAGTTAGAGCAGGGGTGAGGGGATGCTAGAAGCATGACAAAAATGCGAGGTGGCTTGAGTGCAGGATGCTTAACACTGAGATCTCTGACATGGTGCGTAGTAGTAAGAGCGAAGCCTTCGGTATGACCAAAGAGAGGGTGGCTGAGATGGAATGAAGGATAGTTAACTGGAAACAAGGAAGTCAAAGCACTGGGTAGATGGTCGAGTAAGTCACCAACAGGGACACTGCATACTTCATCCAAAAGCCTACTTGTCACACTAGATGACCACAGCCTGCCCTCTGAGGTAGATCAGCCTTCCCACCTCACTTCTTACTCTCTCACTTGAATTCTCCAGCAATGTATAAAACTTGCAATACTGTTTGAGCCCCAGGTGTTGGTAACAAGCAATCAAAATCCTATAAATTTTGGTGGGGACAACTTGAAGGGGCTTTAAGGTGTGTACTACAAATAGCCTGAAATGATTTCTGATCTGAAAGTCTAAGTTGAAGAGGACCCTATCCACTCTAATAAGGCTTATCCAGCCCCTGATTAAAATGACACATGAAAATATAAGATATCTAAAATACTGAAAACTCTCTTCTTAAAATAGCTCAATGAAAAATACATAGCCTTACTCTGCACTAAAGTGAATAAACAGTAGTAACGTTTGCTCTTTACAATCTTATAAAACGTTACCCCCAAAAAGTAACAAGTAATTTGCTAGGCTCTTTTATTTTAAAAAGTGGTGAATCTTCCTTGTGCTGCTGAGATGATATTAGAGGCAAGCGGCACTGAGGAAAAACCGTCGGTCAACTTTTAGATATCCGAAAGGCAAAAAAATATATATAAAAAAAAGAAAAACGCAACCCAGTGGTTTCACACAAGAGGGAACTGAATGATAATATATTATAAGTGATCTCTGTCAAATTAGCATCAGGGTAAGGGGTGTTTAATTCATTTTGTGGGCAACATGATTTATAAAGAGCAGAAGTGTGAAGTGGGTTCTGCATGATAACTGATGTTTAAGGGGTTAGTCCCAGTAGCCTCCAGTTCAAATGCAGATTTGCCACGTTTGCCTGTGAGGGAGACTATCGGCAGACAAGTGGCAAGTCAGGACACATTCACAAGTCTTGCAAGCTTTTCTCTGCAGTTGTGCAAACCCAATTTGAATGCTTATTTTTAAACAGTGCATGCACTTGCAGAAATACAATCACAAATGGGTATCTGTTCTTTTGTTTTAAAGTTTGTGTAATTCCAACTTCTCCTAGAATCATGAGTATTTTCTTAGTTCCATCCAACTCATCGTTTTAGTCATATGATATGATTATCGATTTTGAGAATGGTTTTGAATTTCCCAGCCATGCGGTGAGGACTTGGAGCATAACATCTGTCAACTCATACTACAGGAGGCCCTGTTTGTTTGTTTGTTTGTTTGCTTCAAAGACTGTTTGAGCTGTCTGAGCTCTGTTGTTAGACATCTGCTGAGCTGTGCACTTACCAAATATTTAAGGCCCTGACCCCATTTGTGCAGTCAGGTGTCTGTTCATCCACGGGTATGATCCTGTCTAGCAGAGACTTGCTGTGCCCCACCAACTTCAGAGCACTCTCGGAACTCTCTTTGAGTTCCGTTACGATAAGTGAAAAGGGCCTACGCCCAGAGCACCAAGCAGCTGTGTGATGTCTACGACCTGACTGGTCTATATCCAAATTAGTCAACTGAGATTTAATATAGATCTTCTCATTAGATAGCCTAGAACTAAAGATGGGGTATGTGTAGCAACTCTCCAAACTAATCTCTGCCGACACCCCCACCCTTTTACACTCCCTCCTAGGGTGTGGCCTGGTATTTCGTGAATTCTTGATGACAAAGATCACGCTTCCATTATGGCAGGTCCTGCCTCGCTGCCAACTGCAGCATGTGTTCTCATTGCTTTCAGAATTTTACAACTTTCCCTCTCTTCTTTTTCCCTGTCCCTTGGCTTTCAACTTATTGTACTTGCTGCTCTATAAGGCGTCTGCTACAGACTAGCACATATCTTGTCTTCTGAAGCAGACAGCTTATTCTTTATTTTCCCACACTTGGAACTTCTACTCACTCGATCAAGTTCATGTTCTACTCCTCAGAAATCACCTCCTTAAGTAATGCCACTCAACCCCATCACATTTAACTGCATCAATGCCACCTCACTTGCATCACATCCTTGATCCTATGCTCCAACACTCACAGTAGCTATAATCAAACTTTAACATGAACCAACATTCAATGGAGCTTATTAAACTGCAGATTTTCAGGGATTACTCCTAGAAATTTGAATTCATTCATTAAGTCTGGAGTGGAGCAGAGGAAGGTGACTAGTTAATAAGCTCCTGCCCTGAGATGAGGCTAATGCAGGCCAGAGGACACAGAGAACCAGCATTCATAGTTGCAACTGACACTATATTAAGCTCTTTTCTAAGAGTTCTCAGATTTTCATTTTATTTAGTGTATATTTTGTAGAGCCTTAATTAAATCGTAAGCTGAGAAGGACACATTTTTATTCCTTGACAAGTTGTAGCTGTAGAACAGCAAAGAACTATTCTAACAAGATAAAAAAGTTACCAAGAATAAATGATCTCTATAGTGAAGTATAGCTGGGGGAGGTATGGTTGTGTGAGAGATGACTTGGGGGATTTTACTCAATAGTAAATTCAACATGAGATAGGATCCAAGATAGAAGAATGTGGATGTCAAAAATGTTAATGCAGTTTCAGTGTGCATTAAAAGAAGACTAAGGTTTTGAACAGCGGGTGGATGGATAGCTCTGGTCTATTTCAGAACAGGAACGACACTTGCAGTCCACCATGATTTCTGGGTTTCACAACTTAAGGCAAATATAAACAAATGTTAAAGTTCAGAGAAATGTGAATAGGATGGTACAGGGCTGAAAATAAATGATAAAAGGACTGGCTGGAGGAATCGAGCAAGCTGGGGGGATTTAGCTTAGAGAAAAGATGAATCTTGGGGGGCTTTAGGTCTGGACGGATGAGCTCTCTTCATGTAACTTCAGGACTTTCACAGGGAAGTAGAAGCACTCTTACTCTATATAGTCTTGAGAACTAGAGCCTGTAGAAGCTACAAAGACACACATCTCATCCTAGCATAAGGAAGACTCCAACCTACAGTTGTTCAAAAAATGGAATACAACATTTGAAGGGAATGAGTCCCCTGTCACTGTAGGAATTCAAGCTTAGACTAAGGAACTTGACAGAAGTTATGTAGCAAAAATGAAGAGAAAATTCAAACAAAAGTGTATGAACTAAATGACTTTTAATATCCTTTGCAATGCTGAGATTCTATAATTCCCTTGATAGTCTTTGACAGAACCAGCTAGTTTTGCAAAGAAGATGAATTTTGAAATAAATATTCCAGGATGGGAAGGAAAAAAAAGACTGAAGGCTAAGAAGATAATAAGGAGGCTACACTATAGTTCAAGTGTAATTTACTGAAGGTATAAAAAAAGAAAAAAAGGAATGGTCCAAAAAACAAAGTGGAAAAAAATTAGGAGTACTGAATAACGGATTTGAAAAATGCACGCGCACATATATATAGCCAACTGATTTTTAACAAAAGAGCAAAGGCAATACATTAATGTGACTGAAGCAAAGATCACCTTTTCAACAAATGGAGCTGGAAGAACTAGACATCCACATGCCAAAAATAAATAAATAAAGAGTCTAGACACAGATCTCAAACCCTTCACAAAAAACTAATGCAAAATGGACACAGACCCACCTGTAAAACACAAAACCATAAAACTCATAAAGATAACAGAGGGGGAAAAAACCCTAGATGACACTGGGAATGGCAATAGCTTTTTAGACACAACACCAAAGCCATGATCCATGAAAGACATAACTGATAAGCTAGACTTTGTTAAAATTAAAAATTGTTCTGTCAGTGAAAGGCAATCTCAAGAGAAGAAGACAAGCCACAGACTGGGAGAAAATATTTGCAAAAGACACATGTGATAAAGCACCAAAATATACCAAGAACTCTTAAAATTCAAAAATAAGAAAACAACCCAATTTAAAAATGGGCCAAAAGCTGAACAGGATATACAGACAGCAAGCATATGAAAACATGCCCTACATCATATGTCATCAGGGAAATGCAAATTAAAGCAACAAGATACCATTACACATCTATCAAAATGGCCCAAGTCCATTAGATTGACAAGACCAAATGCTGGTGAGGATACGGAACGGAACATGGGAACTCTCATTTGCTGCTAGTGGGAATGCAATATGCCACAGCCATTTTGGAAGACCGCTTCTTACAAAACGAAGCATTCTCCTTCCACAGGATCCAGAAATTGTATTCCTCAGTATTTAGCCAAAGGAGTTGAAAACTGTGTCCACACTAAAACCTGTACACAGATGTTTACAGAAGCTTTATTCAGAATTACTCTTAACTGGCCAAACCAAACCTGGAGGCAACTAAGATGCCCTTCAGTAGGCGAACGGATACATAAGCTGTGGTGCATCCAAACAACAGAATATAACTCAGCACTAAAAAGAAATGAGCTATCGAGCCGTGAAAAGACATGGAAGAACTTTAAATGCATACTGCTAGGTGAGAGAAACCAATCAGACAAGGCTACATACTGTATGATTCCAACAGTATAACATTCCAGAAAAGACAAAACTATGGAGACAGTAAAAAGATCAATGGCCAAGGATGGCGGGGAGGGCACAGAGGATTTCTGGAGCGGTGAAAATATTCTGTATGATACAATAATTGACACATGTCATTATACATTTGTCCAAACCCACAGAATGCACAATACCAAGAGTAAATAGTAACCTATTTACTAGGTTTACTAGTAAATTTATTTAATTTTTAATTAAATAAATAGATAAATTAATTAATTATTAAATAAATAGATTAATTAATTAATCTATTTATTTAATAGGACCTTGGGGATTATGATGTGTCAATGTACGTTCAATTCTAACAAAGATGCCACTCTGGTAGGAGATATTAATGATGGGGAAGGCTATGCATTTATGGGGACAGGGTTATATGAGAAATCTCTGTATCTTCCCCTCTTTTTTGCTGTGGGCCTCAAATTGCACTTAAAAAGAAAAGTCTTGGGGCACCTGGGTGGCTTAGGCAGTTAAGCATCTGACTCTTGATTTCGGCTCAGGTCATGATCTCATGGTTGTGAGCTTAATGTCTGCTTCTTTTTCTCCCTCTCTCTCTGTCCCTTCTCCACTCGAGCTCGCACACTCTCTCACATGCACTTTCTCTTTCAAAAAAAAAAGTCTTCATTAAAAAAAAAAATGCATGCAGGGGCACCCGGGTGGCTCAGTCGGCTAAGCGTCCGACTTCGGCTCAGGTCATGATCTCATGGTTCGTGGGTTTGAGCCCTGCATCGGGCTCTGTGCTGACTGCCAGCTCAGTGCCTGGAACCTGTTTCAGATTCTGTATCTCCCTCTTTCTCTGACCCTCCCCCGCTCACACTGTCTCTCTCTCTCTCTCTCTCTCTCAGAAATAAATAAAACATTTTAAAAAATGCATGCAAAGCAAAGGAAAAAGGGAAGAAATATGACTCCAAAGACCTAGAAAATAAAGGTAACTGGGAAGAGATTACTATTTATAAGATAAAAAAATATTTAATAAATACAACAAAACTTTGAACATTTCAAGAATTCATTTCAGTAAGAATTCTAATGGGAGACGGTGAAAGTTTCTGGAGATATAGTCATGTGTTACATACAGTAAAAGTATTCTAAACATCAGCACTAAATGCTTGGACAAAAGGAATGAATACATTCATGTGAAATATTACTGCTCAGAAATGGAATTATTAAGCCCCCACTCTGAGCATATTCACTTCTAAGAGCTGGAGAAATATAACTGTTATTTGAAGAGGAAATAAATAAATAATTGATGCAGACAGAACCCAAGAAATGCAGACCCCGGCGAGAACTGCAGCTACGGGAAGCACGGTCCTAGGCGCTTTAACGTGTTCTCTCTTGTAACCGTTACAACAGCCCTGGGAGCCGGGTAATATTTTTACTCTTCTTTTGGCAGATGCGGCACTGAGACTTGTAGCGGTAAAATGGCTTTCCCCAGGGACACAGCTGGTCAACAAAAGAGCCGGAACCTGGACTCCAACCTGCCTGACGCCAAGAGGATCCCGCAGGGACGGCCAGGCTGATGGCTCAGCTGGCACCAGGCATCGGCTTCACCGGAGACTCAGACTCAGTGGGACGGAAGGAGAATCTGGAAATCTATTTGGGTTTTTTTTCTTAAGCTCCCCAAATCCTGATAGACCCCAAAGATTGAGAATCATTGTGTTACTAAATAGAAGCAACATCAGAAGAGAGACATTTTGGAATAACTCCCAGAACTGAAGAAACCAGGTGAGCTCTTTAGAGTGGGAAAAGAAAATGCTCTTTGCTTTCATAGGCTGGGGACATGGAGACATAGGTATTACTCTCAACTCTATAGATATTTACTGAGTATCCATTATATGCCCCAAAATATGCTAAGCAGAGCTCTTTAAGGAGATGAGTAAGATGGCCCTTGTCATAAGGAGCTCAATATTAAAAACCAAAGACACAACTATATAGAAAGAAAATAGATGAAGGGCTATGAGAAGCCAAAGAGGAAAATAATTACTTCTACTGGGAAGATGACTGTGTGAGGGATCTTCCAGAGAAGGTAATCAAGTTACAACTTGAGGGATGAGCCCAAGTGAGCCAGAGTCTATGTACAGACCCCATATCTCACTAAAAGGAGGCATTCATATGGTAGCAGTTCTGGAAACCTTTCTATATCCAGTCCATCTTTCCCTTTTTACTAATGAGGAAATTAAAACTACACAGTCATACAACCAGTCAATGATATTTCTAAGACCAGGCTCCAAAACTCTTGACACCTTGCCCATCAGTTTCCCACTAAAGCATTACAGTTCATGCATTTCTCTCTCTCATCCAGAGCCTACTTAGTGATTGACTTGATCTATAGCGCTTTTACCTTCTAAGAAGGAAGTCTACATTTGGCAGTGCATGAAAAAAACTTGAGAATGCTCTTTAATTCGGCAATTCCATTTCTAGGAATTTATCCTAAATAAATATGGATGTGCAAAAATATTTAGCTTCAAGGGTCCTTGTCACAACATTGTGTATAATAGGGAAAAGTAAATACAATTTATATGTCTAACTGCCATGGACTGATTAAATAAAGCATGGCATTATCATTCTATAAAATAAATTACAAAAGAATATTTAAGAAAGACTGTTTATGTTACTGAGTGGAGAAAAAGTGGTAACAAAACCATAAAACACATTTTTGTCCCTCCATACATACATATATACATATATGAGTGTATGCCTGTGTACGTGTGTATACATATACAAAGCAAAAACTAGTAAAATGCACTCCAGATATTAACAAGAAGTTTTCAAGTGTTTTGTTTTCTTTTATACTTAGTGATTATTTTCTTTTACTCATTTGTATTTTTTTTAAGTTTATTTCTTTAATTTAAGAGAGACAGAGACAGCGTGAGCAGGGGAGGGGCAGAAAGAGAGAGGGAGAGAGAAAATCCTAAGCAGGCTTCATGCTCCGCACAGAGCCAGACACGGGGCATGATCTCACAGTGAGATCATGACCTGAGTTGAAATCAAGAGTTGGATGCTCAACCGACTGAGCTACCCAGGTGCCCCACTCATTTGTATTTTTGAAATAATATACATGCATTTCTATAATTAAAAGAATAAAAGTATTTTTATAAACAGAGATCTTTGATCTGGGAGATCTAAAAGACCCTATAAAAGTTGGAGAGACGACCAGATTTAAAAAAGAAAAGAAAAGAAAAGAAAAGAAAAGAAAAGAAAAGAAAAAAAGGCAATGCCTCTGAACCCTCCAGGCCTACCAGACAGCCTGAAGTGATCTAAAGGCAGGAAGGGACTTTCTGAATCAAATCAGACTCCAAAAAGTAGTGAAGCTTCTTCTAGAGAATAAAGTTTCACATCCAAGTTGTGAAATCTAGAATAATAAAACCAGTAATAAGTCAAATAATTTTAAGTGGCTGAATCAGGAAGCCTAAGGGTTACCAGACTGGGAGCAAGGCAACTTGGATTCTAGCCCCCACTCCTGTGACTTTAGTTTAAATAAGCTGTTTACTCTTCTCAGGCTCCAATGTTCTCATCTACAAAATAAGAATGACATGGACAGGGGTGTCTGGAAGGCTCAGGGGGTTAAGGCTCCCAGTTCGTGAGTTCAAGCCTAACAGGGCAGAGCCTGCTTGGGATTCTCTCTCTCTCTCCCTCTGTCCCTCCCCGACTTGTGTATGCATGTGCTCTCTCTCTCTCTCTCTCCCTCTGTCCCTCCCCGACTTGTGTATGTACGTGCTCCCTCTGTCCCTCCCCGACTTGTGTATGCACATGCTCTCTCTCCCTCCCCGACTTGCGTATGCACGTGCTCTCTATCTCCCTTTGTCCCTCCTCGACTTGTGTATGTACGTGCTCTCCCTCCCTCCCCGACTTATGTATGCACGTGCTCTCTCTTCCCGACTTGTGTATGCACGTGCTCTCTCTCTCCCTTTGTCCCTCCCGACTTATGTATGTACGTGCTCTCTCTCCCTCCCCGACTTGTGTATGCACGTGCTCTGTGTTCCTCAAAAATAAATAAACTTAAAAAAAAAAAAAAAAAAGAAAGGAGCACCTGGGTGGCTTAGTTGGTTAAGCATCCAACTTCAGCTCAGGTCATGATCTTAAAGTTCGTGAGTTCGAGCCCCACATTGGGCTCTGTGCTGACAGTGCAGACAGAGCCTGCTTCGGATCCTCTGTCTCCCTTTCTCTCTGCCCCTCCCCTGCTCTTGCATACTCTATCTCTCTCTCAAAAATAAATAAACATTAAAAAAAACCCATAAAATTCTGAAAGGAAAAAAAAGGAACCCCCCCAGGAGCATCTTTTAGGGGGAAAAAGGGGGGAGAATGACGTGGACAAAATTAGTGTTTCTCAAACTGGTGTTTCCTTGGAATATTAATAGTTGTGCTTTTATGTACGTATGGTTAAGTAGGCTTAAGCAAATTTGGAAAATGTTAGACTAGATAATTTCTAAGGTCTCCTTCTCTAACCTGGTCTAATTCTGATTCAAAACCATAGTTATCTTAATGTACTTAAATCTACTATATTTACAGATATACTGTCTATTTGTGGTTATGTCATTGAGGAGTATTAGATAATGCAAAATGGGTGACAATCCTTTTGAGAAAATGTCATACTTTGACAGCAACCAATGAGTGCAGAAAGCAAAGGGGCTACAAGTTCAACCCATTCAACTTTTTAAAAATTAATTTTTAGATAAAAAATAGAGAAAAGGATTCAATCTTTTGACTGTGGTAATAAACTAGCATCTTTTTCTCCTTGTGTTGATACAGTGTCCCACCTGGGGCCATTACTACTTTAAGACAAACCTAAATTTTGAACAGCTGAGTTCCGTCACTTAGGATCACATGCGGGTAGCCTTCTGCAGCCAGAGAAAGACCAGACACATAGAATCTGTAACTCAAGCAAAGTGCGTCTTCCCTATCTCCCTTTTTCTGAGCTCATCGCAGCCACAGCTGGCTGCCTAAATGAGGAGTCACAGAGGAAGCCAAAGTAATCAGGCAGCAGATAGAAAAGCAAGAAGAATCAATAAAGAGTTCTTTAGAAAAAGTCCAATAACACAAGAAAAGTGTCAGGCCAAAAAATAGTTGTGGATCACAATAGAAATGTCCCTGGAATGCACTAATAATGGGCAATTTGGATAAATTTTCCTATGTACATTTGAGATTTGACTGAATATATCTAATGTGTGGCTTAGCGTTCTAATTACAGGTTTACCCTATAGTAACCATTCATTATCAAAAGGCTCTTAAGTCTTGCTAAATTTCCTCCCTCGTGACAGGATTCTAGGCAGATTTTCAAAAATCAAAGCACTTCCAAAAAAATTATGTCATTGTGGATAAATTCGAGTAAATACATGTATAAATGGTATAGAAGTTCAAGCTACAGATGTGTATATATCAGTTTTCAGCCACTCTGGAATAAGAATATAACTCAAATTATTACTTGCCCAGAGAAAAGACACTGTGTTAAAGCTCAAGGTGTTAATGAAGAACTCAAAGCTACGAGTACAGTACTGGATACATCTACAATAACTTTCAATGTCAAATTTTACACTATTAGTAAAATGGTATATGGAAGGGATTTACTGCTGTCTACTCTAACTTCTTTGAAAAACCTGAAAGAACAACATGTTATTTAAAAAGCAAAAAGCAAAACCTAAGTTTTTTGCAGGTTATTTTTTTTAAATTATGAACGTATTATCAAAGGATATTGCTCCAAGTAACAAAGCATATGGAACCCTACAAAAAGTCTCTTTAGAATCATGGTAGAAGTACTCTCCTAAATAATTCTGTATTTAGTTCTGGGCAGCTTTTGCTAACATTATTGCGAATTGTTTCTTCTACCTCCCTTCCTCCAACATCCTATCAAGGTAGTCTTTATTTTTCTAAATCAGTATTCACATATAAGAAACTGACAAGATTTACAGAAGTGGTTGAACATTTATCACCTCCTCTCTGATGGAATGTGATAAAAAGTAAATATAAATCAGCCAAAGTATGAGTTCACAAATAAAGAGAAAATATCTCTAAGTGTCCCCTTGACTACCTTATCAACAAACACTGTTCAAAATGGGTAATTATCAAATGCTGTAAGAGGATAATCTAATGTGTTAACTATTTTCAACAGCAACAGTAGTTTAAGACAAGGAAATATATCTATAAACATTCAATTAAAGGCAATGTGGTACAGATTTTTGCCTCTAAAGAGCTGTAAGAGTACCTTTAGCAATATAATCATCCCAACCAACTACCTCTATGGAGTTTTTGATAGTGAGGATGAACAGGAGTTGGATAAAAAGCTGGCGAAAAACACCCTGGAGTACACAGGGTGTAGGCAGCATGACCCATCAGAGGAACTGAAATGGAACAGGTTGGCTGGAACCCAGAGCATGGGGGAGGGGTACAGGCTGAGGGAAGAGGGGAAGTTCGGCAGGGGCGAGACCACATAGGGCTTGTAAACCATGCAGGGAGTTAAGGAGTGCTACGGAGAGTTTTAACCAGTGGAGTGACACGATCAGACTTGCCTTTTTATAAAAATCGCTCCAGTTACAGTGTGGAGAATGGAGTGGAGAAGGGCAAGGCTGAAGGCCCAGGGTGCAATGCAGGCAAGAGGTGATGGTGTCCTGAGGAAGGCAGGGGCGGGGGCAGCATAGGGGGCGGGGGGANAGGAGACGTCGGCACAGCCGGTCTAGTTCTGTGACTGGCTGAGAACCAGAGGGGGAGAGGGAGGAGTGTTAAAGAAGTGCCCAGATTTTTGGCTAGCGCTCTGCCCAAGACAGAAAACAGAAGTAGGAGCATGTTTAGGGAGAATGGGGGGGAGAGGGGAGGTGAGGGGAGCAGCTGAATGAATTGAAGTTTGAACTTACCTGTATGAGCATGAGATAGACAACAGGTTATGCTGATAAAAACCCAGAGCTTTAAACAGAGATGGAGATAAAATATGCATACTTGGGAGTTAACAGCATAAAGATACTGACTGCAGCTATGGAAATGGATATGATCAATTTCAGGGAGAACAATCACAGAGTGAGGAAAAGAGGAGGGCTAAGACAGACTCAACTCCAGCATTTTAAAGGACACACACACACACACACACACACACACACACACACACCCCAAATGGGACAGCCAGAGGTAGAAGGAAAATCAGAAACCCCTGGAGTGAGAGAAACCAAGTAAAAATGGTATTTCAAGAAAGGGTGGTCAACAGAGTGCTTCTCAAACATGGGTAAACTGACTGAAGCCAGCCCTCACAAAAGACAAATACTAGTAATTCTTCCTATCTTCAATTCAAGTCCCAGATTCTCCTCATGGTAATGAAAATACACGCGATGACACTCTCCACTCCCCCCAGACTAGGCTGTCCTGGTCTTCTCGCTTCTAACATTTCCCCAGTGAGACCTGACTCCCACCTCCAATTCTGTCACCCGCAATACATAATCACCATATTCTGCCAATTTCATCCTTGTAACCTTTTCTGTGTCTCTTCTTCCCTTTCCATCTTCATCGCCACTGCTCCAATCCAGGTTCTAAGTACCACACAACTGGATAAGTAATCTACTGGTCTCCCAAGCATGCAGTCTTCTACCTCTTCTCTAGAGCAATCCTTTTCTCAGAGAATAACCATATTAACTATCCTAAAACATTATCTTTGTTTTATTCCACTGCTAAAAGCTCTCCAATAACTCCCCATTATAACCATTTGTTCAAAACTTTCATTCAGTCAGGGGTGCCCGGCTGGCTCAGTTGGTAGAGCCTGAGACTCTCGGGATGTAAGTCTGAGCCCCACATTGGGGGTAGAGATTACTTAAAAATAAAATCTTTTTAAAAAAATGTCATTCAGCAAATATTTACCCAGGGCAATACTTCTCAATATGCTATATGCTAAGGTCCAGTTTTCTTTTACAAGTGTCTAATCAATATTTTTATAAAATACAATAAACAACATGATATTAAATTGCTAAAACAAAAAAAAGTTTCTAAATTCTCACTCTCAGTTTCAATATTTCTCTCATGGACTGGCAGCAACGGTTCATGGCCCAGTAACGGTCCGTAGACCACACTGCAAACAGCCCTGATGCTGGGAACACATGGATAAAAAGACGTTACGATGGCATCCTCAACATCTCAGAGCAGTGGTTCTCAATTCAGGGCAATTCTGCCATTCAGGGGAAACAGCTTTGATCACTGCACAGGGGGACAGAGGGAGGGAACTACTGGCATTGAGTGGATTGAAGCCAGAGATGCTGCTAAACAGCCTACAACAAACAGAATCTAGCCTAAAATGTCAAAAATGCTGAGGTTGAGAAATTCCCCCTAATGCGTATAATGCAAATGAATAATTACAGTATATTCAGAACAGAGCTCATTCTAAGTACGTACAAGGTACAGAGGAAGCATAGGAGAAGCACCAGAGTCTGTCTGGAAGGTCAAACAGGTTCAGTAAACAAAGAAGTCCTCATCTCCTGATTCACAGCTCTCCACAACACAACCTCAACCTACCTTTTAAATTTAATTTCTTGCTTCTTCCAAAAACAGCTCTGCTACACTGGTCTACATTATGGACTCTATTCCTTGCAGAGTCTGTCACTCTTCCCAGGGCATAGATGACCATCCTTTCCCTTCTTATCCCAAATCCCTCAGCATTCAAGGCCTCATTCAAGTTCCACCTCCTCCATGAAGTCTTCTGTGATTCTTTCTTTTAAAACTGCTATAGAACTTTTCATCGCGACCACTCATTTGGCACTTTATCATATACACTTTTGATATCATTTGTTAGGTTATACTGCTTAACTTCTAAATGATTATTTAACTTTAACATTTATGTTCCATCCTTATGTTGACAATACACTTAAGACAGAGTTTCTGACATGCCCATACCAATCACTTCCTTCCTATATTAATGCTATAACTGATGCCAAAAAACACACGAAGAAAGTGGACTAGACTTATTAAATATCAGATGTTACACTCCTACAACCAACGCTTTATGTCTTTGTGCTCATGACAATCTGAATACATCCGGTGACTAGGGGGGTAGCTTATTTATAAAACCTTAGTGTCACAGAGAGTTTATTCACTCCCATACATTGGGCACTTACACTTCTTACTTGAGGCTAACAGAAGTCCACTGATTTTGGGGTGCCTGGGTGGCTTAGTCAGTTAAGCGTCCGACTTTCGCTTAGGTCATGATCTTGTGGTTCGTGGGTTCGAGCCCCGCGTCGGGCTCTGTGCTGACTGCCAGCTCAGAGCCTGGAGCCTATTTCAGAGTCTGTGTCTCCCTCTCTCTCTGACCCTCCCCTGCTCAGGCTGTCTCTCTCTCTCTCTCTCTCCTAGAAATAAATAAAAATATAAAAAAAAAAAAAAAGAAGTCCACTGATTTCTGCCACATTTAACTTCCAGAAACTGCCAGAAATAAGAAAACTAAGAAATCTCAATTGGGGCAGTTTCTCCGCTCAAATTTTAAAACCCAAACGGATAAAGAGATCTTTATATTTTCGGCCAATACCCTCACTGCCGTGCCAAAACTCTGAAATTTTGGAAAATGCCTCTAATTTCCAAAAGAAGAAGAAATGGGGTGGGGGAGAAGCAGGAAGAGAAGCAGGAAAAGGAGGAGGAAGAAGAAAAGGATGACAAAGAGGAAAATGATGAAGCAGGAGGTGGTTTAACTCTTCAGCAGAGAGAGACAGGTTGGGAAAGATTAGACAGTTTAAAAAGCTGTCTGTTATCTAAATACAAAGGTCAGATTTCTGTAGTCTAGTTTCTGAATGCCTATTTATAACTGCATATAGGCAATGGCGGCGGGTGAGACCCGACCTACAGATCTTCAGTGTTTCAATAACCCCTCTCTTCCTCTCCACCCTCCTCACCGATCATGTCTAAGTTCTCAGGACCTTTACAGATGGAAAACTTCGTCAGTTTCTGAGGGAATGAATTAAGGAAGAAAGGGATTAGTGGTACTTATTTACTCATCATAAAATATTCTTCGACATAAGAGTCAAAGCTCCCTTGACTGTCTGACTCTTGCTTCATCTCTCCAGCATCAGGAGAGGCAGCTGAGAATGCAGACCCTGGACGTCCTACTTCCAACCCCAGCTCCGCCGCTTACTGGTTGTATAGACTGGATGTCACTTCCTTCTCCTCCTTTAAGAGATCCTGAATCAGGAGAACCAAGTTCTAGTCCTAGATGTGCCTATGCCTTGCTTAGGGACCTTGGACCATAGTTTCTACATCTGTGGAGAGAAGAAGCCAGGGCACTAGATCACCACAGGTGATTGTGTGTCTCCCCCCCGCCCCCACCGCGAGCCATTCTGGCAATGTCTGGACATATTTTTGGTTGCCCTACTAGGGGTGGGTAGGGAGTGCCACTGGCATCTAGTAGGTAGAGGCCAGAGATGCCACTAGACATCCGACAATTCCCAGGGCCGCCAGCGCCCCACGCCAAATAACTCTCCAGCACAAGAATGTCTCTGATACCACAGCTGAAGGAAAGCCCTTAGGCTCCAGCTCCCTCAAAGACCACCTCAGAGGTAACCAGGAAGTGAGGCTGAGAAGGCCTATATTAGCAGTTTTCTATGATTAGCAGTTTTCATGAGAGAAGAACAACGTAAATGTCAAGGGTATGGACTCTGAGGCCAGACTGCCTGGGTTCAAATCGCACTCTGCCACTTACCAGCAATCTGTCTTGGACTAGTTGCTTAACCTTGCCTTCTCCATAATACGGGGTCAATACAGAATCTACCTGAGAAGGTTGTTGTGAGAACGGAATAAGCTAATGTACATAAAACATCTAGAACAGCACATGGTGCTGGGCAAGTGATAGCTACCACTGTCATCACCCACTGTAAACATGTGGGTAAGACAGGATAAAACCCCCAGTGCTTCACTTCAGGAGTCACGTGAGCTGGATTCCTCAGTGGGAAGGGTGTGAAGACCGAGCAAATTTAAGCACAGGTCCTCCCACATCAGAAACTCTGCCCTTCCTTAAGTCATCGTGTCCCACTGTCCCCTCTCTCAAGCTTCCGTGGTTACGTAAAGGCCCGGACGCAAATGTTCTCGCGGTCTGCAGGCAACACGGTACTGACACCCAATACCAGCATGCAAAACAGTAATGGGAGGAAGCAGTTCGTGACCCATCAGCAACTTGGTTTTATCGTTCTGCCTCCCTTTGGCAGGGCTGCCATCAAAGCCCTGGGGGCCGTTTCCCCTGCGCTCTTCTCCTCCCCAGAGACTTCACGACAGACAGACGAGGGACGAGGGACACACCTGCTCCCCTGTTCCCTTGGCCTACTGACCGTGAAGCCACCACAAGAGAGAAACAGCCCGTGATATTATCTTTTTGTTTGTTTTCTTAGCGACGCAAGTGGAAATACCATCTCACACTAAAACATTCAGATGTGGAAGTACAGAGAATAAAAGAAGAGAAATCTCGCTGTATTTCTCATCCTCACTTCCCTTTCACAAAAGTAAACAATGTTTTTTCAATATATTATGTGTTCGTAAAGAGTTTTGTAATGCATTTACTTTCAGTTTTATATATATATATATTTTTTTATTAAAACATGTCTGTACATTTGGAACTGTATCATTCTAAGATCTGCTTTGCTGTATTCCATAATGAGGGTAAGAGGATATAGCATCGTTTATTAATTATTTCCTTACTGGTGGACCTTTAGGTTCACAGATGAATGACCCAATTCTTGATCTGTAACTCACCTGCAGTTGCCAGCCAATCTAATCCATTAGACTCTACAGACAGCTCTGCCTCCTCAAAGGATTTATTTCTAAAAGTCTATTGATAAAAAATGTCAACTGAATTTATATATGGTTTGACTCTGAGATATTAGCATAGCTACATTATTCCTGTTCAGATGTAAGTAAATTTTACTTAAAAAACCAAAACCAATGGAAGAGTTCATTCAAGGTTAAAAATGCCAACTTACAAAAAGGTACCTATAGTATTTTTCTTAGGGTGTGTGCTTAGGCTCTAAATACTGCTCCAGAGATTTTGGAAATCACATGGCCATAAGCCATTTCTTCTTCTAATTAAAAAAAAAAAAAAAAAAGAACCTTATACATTTCCCAACAAGAAGTTAGAATTAGTATATTGTTACTTCTTCATAGCCAAGTATCATCTACAAATACTCTGTGGAAAAGCAGAAGGAAGAAGTTTTGCATCTCTAACTAGCGAGCAATTGCTTTCTTTTCCTTTCCTAATAAATTACAGGCAGACTTGAACAGATGTCAGGTTGGCATTCAAAACCTAAAATATAGCCGAAAAGCAAGTTATGACTAATACAAGGAAAAAAGATGAATGTCAGAAAGCTTCATTTTTTTTTTTCTTTTTTTCAAATTTCAGATAAGCTCTTTAGCCTTAGGGTTCCTTTTACAGAGCCCTGGAGTTCGGCTGGATGTCTTAACCCCCATTTAAATTGCAATCTCTCCTCATGAGTGGGGGTGTGAAAATGCATTTTAAGAGTGTCAGTGTTTATGTTAATCTGAGCAAGAACTCCCTCTCTCCCAAATATGGCGTACAAAACCTCAGTGCTTTCTCTTCCACAGTATTTTGTTTGCACTGTTCTTAGCATGTGAAGGATGTCTGCATGTGATTGAGGGGCTCCTTATCTTCTCTGCGTCTCTACTCCACAGAGTAACTGCAGTTTCACTTAGGATATCAGAAAGGAGTTGCTTTTCTTTAGAATTTCAAAAAAAAAAACAAACCCAAAAAACCTTAAAAATACAGATTGAAAATGGGCTTAGGGAGGGAGACTTGGAGCAAGGGGACCAAAAAGAACAGTGTCAGTTTCCAAGGGGGGGTGCGCAAAGACCCTAACAGAGGCTCTCCCCCCCATCAGGGGGCCTGGATAGCTGCAAGATATAGTCACCAAAAGACGGTGAAGCCGCAGGCTCTTCAGTCTCCACGCCTTTTTCCTTCCAGCCCTAAAATGGGTAACTTCTGCCAAAGGCCCTTTCCTTGGATACACGTAAACCTAGTCCTAAAACTACATTAAGAGTTGCTAAGTCTTTAACAACTACTCCACTGTTCTTTGAAGAGGATGTTTTGGTTTTGTTTTTGGTTTTGTTTTGCTCTGGCACTTACAAGTTAGGGGCAATTGCCAGGGATGCTGAAAAATGAAATTTCTCTACAGAATCTCTATCTTTACCCAAAAGAGAGCTACAGTGAGAATCCAATCGATTATCTGGAACACTCTCCACAAAACTGCATGCAAGGGACTAAGTGTAGTAAATGTCTGAAGAGAGGATATAGTCAGCTGACACGTGAGTGTGCTCAAGGACAGCAATAGCTGTTGAGTTTACCCACGGACACTTGCAGATACCAGTCTGTGATGCCCACCTTTCTACCCTGGGACTCAGAAAGTGCTCCTAGGACATTTATTGCATGTGCGTGACCTCATCTGACCTTTAATGTCATAACTATGTGCTTCTGGTTAGCCCTTTCGTCTTCCTATACCTCATCATAGCAACATTCTGTATATATCTAAACTACATTTTCAATCTTGAAGGTAACATGAAGCTTTATAAGCAAAAGGGAAGAACTGTGTTACCTAAAAGCATAATTATTATTCACAAATACAATGAAGAGAAGAGAATTCTAAATTTATCACTCTGTGAGCTTACAACTTGGATATACAGGCAAAAAGATCCATTTAGTGAAGACTCCTGCTTACAAAGTACACATAATTCTAGACTCCATGGTAGACACAATGATTTGGTCTCAAGCCAAAAGTAAAAGAGTCCTCTGCTTAAAACAAAATAGAACAGCCCCATAACCTACATAAATTATTCCTTTCTAATCACTATTTTTTTCCATTTTAATCAATTTAAACAACCACATCCAGTGTCCAGCAGCATCCCAAAACCACAGAGGTTATCTATTTAGTTAACAAAGAATGAGGGAAAAAAATTAGCCAATTTTGTTCCCTCACCTGACAGGGTAAAAGAACACAGGGTATATATATATAAAAAGGACCTGTGTAGTGTTATTTTATATTCTATACGAAATGTAGCAATTTGTATTTTTATATACCTTTACCACCACCTATTGAGAATTTTATAACCACGCCACCACCACTGGAGTGCAATGAGGTATTCTACTATGTAATTCCCCCCAAATTCAAAGGAAAAAGAAGACTCTAATGGGAAACAGGGAATGACACACACACAGCAAGAGAATTATTTCCCAGCCTTTTTACCATAAAAATGTAGCTTTATGACATGGAGAAACTTCATTCATAATAAAAAAATAATAATGTCTTTCAACTTAGTTCAAAAGTAAAGGTAGTTTTTCATACTTTTTGTCTTTTAAATCAAATTGATAACACATGCATCCTGATGGCCAGAAGCCATAAAGAGAAAAGAAAAATTTTTTAAAGAACAGAACTCACTTTTGTCTAATTAATGTAAAAATATCAGAAAATAAATCCACAAAAAAGGTTTTGGATAGTAGCACTCACAAACAAAATTTAAATCCATGGTTCTCAGTCAAAAACCATGTTGACAATAACAATAACCAAAGGCCAAGCATTGTAATTTAAATAATTTCAATATGGCCTGCAGAAACACAGATTAATAAATTCACTCCAAAATTCCAAATCTGTTTTGATTTAATTCCAACCTCTTCAACAGCTGGCAAAGTCACAAATTGACCAATAGGAGTTTTGCTCCTTTACACATTATCTACCCAATTGCAGACAGAGGCCCTAGTGAGCAGGGTTTGGATAATGCACAAACTCGTATCTGAATAACTGAATCCTTGATAGCTTCCAAACTGTGAGAAAATATTTATAATATAATGAAAAGATACAGCTTGTTATGGAAGCAGTTATTTTTCTACTTGGTAGCTAGATAACACAAATGTTCAAAGAAGCAGAATCATTAGACTCTTTCTGCACTGGGCTGTCTTGAACACCAGTGAAAATATTCCACAAGAATAATTCAGAACATTTTAAATCATCCTTTTATCTCTCCTCAAACCCCAAAATATACCGAAACAGTATCTCTGTACCTTGACAATAAAGCTTCAAAATACACATGACCAAGATAGTGAATTACCCCATTTTTTACTCTGCTCCAAATTAAAATTCTGTTTTTTTATGGACGTGGCCTTTGTATCTTACAGATAAAAAAGGATGTTATTGCCATCTCAAGGTGTATAAAACTCAGGTGATGAGGGTCTCTGTCATTTTCTCTTAATCCAATTCCAAACTCGACCTTTACCCAGGGAACAGGTGTGTGCTGTGCCTGCAATTTATCAGAGTGAGCGGCCAGGCAGGAAGGCCACCACAGGAGGCTAGCCGACCCAAGCACTTAGTGCCCAGAGAGCAGTTCTCTTCCCCACCATACTTTTATCTCCCAGTAGCAATGTGAAGATAAAGAATGATGGAGGGGGAGGGGAGTGACATATTCGTATTCCTTCAGGTTTTTTTTTTTAGATACTGTTTTTATACTAATAGTCTGCCAGAAGGTGTTATAAATTCCTTTCTCAGATATTCTGTTGCTCACATTCCAATTCAACCTATATGATACAGATATGAAAGCAGTCACGACAGCATCGCCACTAGGTAAAATAAAGCCACTTCACACACGGATAAATTAAATAAACCTTCAAGAAGAAAATGATGAATGGATAGCACATTTCTTTGTATGCAATATGGAAACTTCCATGTATATCCTGCATTCGTCTTTTGGATCAAACTTATCTAATTTCAAAACATGCCAAGAATCCATTTACTAGGTACGAAGATGTGCTAACTGGGTAACGCAGCAGCAGCTAACTAACCTATGAACAATGCCCACAGTCTAATAGATAATGATGATTCAGCAGGGTACATCTGACCGACAGCGGATCTTTAGAATCAAGTGAAATTTCTAAATATGCCCTAAAGGAAAATATTCATAAATAAATAAACAAAATGAAATTTCTAAATGTGTCCTATACACAGACATACTTAAATAAATAAATCAATAAGATAAAGTAACCGCAAATACTTGTATTTTCCCTATAAAATGAAAATGTAATTTTACAAGTTCTAATACTTAAAAAAATTTTTAGGAAACATTTTTTTAAAAGAAAAAGTTAACACAAAAATACACTGGCAGGTTTGAAAAATAATTTCAAAACATTGTTGGAAAAAAAAGTCATCACATTCATTTTTTTTTTTAACAATACAAGATTTGATCAAATTTTCCTCTTTAAACTCACCCATCTGCTCCACAATCTCTGGAGGGAATACTCGGGAAGCAAATGCTCGTCGAAAAATATCTGAAAACTCCTTGTCCAGACCTCCTATTCCCATTTTTTCAAAGTTCCAATCAGGATTGATGATAGACTGGCGATTTTCCTTGGTTTTAGCTTTGCCTATGTCAAACGAAGGTAATCAAATGCAGAACAAGAACTTCGTTAGTAGGTATAAAAAGACAGGACTCACTGGGCATCCTTAATGAATAAAGAGAAGCTATCCTCTACAAAGATGAACATGCTCCTAGCTGACTTTCTAATAAGAAGGATGAGTTGGGCTATGTTAACTACTTTGTCTGGACCCATTTAGGGCCAGGAAAACACTTCTGAAATGTCTAAGCTCATGCAGTAGTCCATTTGTGATCGATCCATGGAGCCTGGTCTTATTAACCTCTAATCCTAATCAAGTCAACTAACTTGGCCGATTAGAAAAAACAACATGTGTATACCTGATGAAGACAATACTGGTTGCTAGAGATGCAGCTGAAATCTAGCAATACCTCAAGGCTCCTGAGGCAAGTGTATTTAAAAATACATATATTTACCTAGATGAAGTTTACAAACTGTGTATATAACCCCTCAGCCTAAGAAGATGCACTGAATAAGTCTGATGTCTTATTTTTCTTTTCTCCCCATTTGCACACAAAAGTCTAAGATCATCCTAAAGTCTTCATGATTTCAACATTCATGTTTTCAAATTCTTTCACGAAGATAAAAATGATCTAACTTAAATGTCATAGTGCCACCTAAAGTACCTCAAGAGAACCACATTGGCTGTCTGAAAACAACAGAAGTGCCTTAGTACACTCTACTAACAAAAAGAAAGTGATACAGGTTTTTTTAATGAGAAAACAAAAGGTCACATTAGGAAAAGTTTATCCTAGACGGTGATTTTATGGTTAGAGTTTTGTGGACTCAACACTTCTTTTATGAAGAGATCAGAAAATACATTTCTTATACTCGACTGCCCTCTTGCGGCCAAATTTACTGCATGCCAAATCGGTCCATAATTCTACATATTCATGGGAAAAAAACCTATCAATCACACCTTTGCACGAATTACTTAGAAATACCCACACTGTATGAAACTCATGCAAAGCCTATAAGATAAGACACCTTGTAGAGCCCAGGTGACCCAGTCGGTTAAGCATCCAACTCTCAATTTCCACTCAGGACATGATCTCACAGTTTCTGAGATTGAGCCCCTCATCAGGCTCTGTACTGACAGCATGGAGCCTGCTTGGGATTCTCCCTCTTCCTCTCTCTCTTCCCCTCCCCTGCTTCCGTGCACGCACTCTCCCTCTCTCTCTCTCTCAAATAATCATTAAAAAAAAGTAAGACATTTTAACAAAAGGTGTATGAAAGGTGTATAAAACACAAAGAAATCACTTCAGAAATGTATTGGATCAACAACTGGAGATTCTGATAAATCCTACATCCATAAAACAATATACATAGTCATTAAAAATTATGTTGTTGAGGCATATTTATCAAGAGGCTTGAAATATGTCAAGCAAAAGAACAAATTATAAAACATTACGTAAACAGAATCAAATTATAATTTTACAGTGTGTGAGCTATTTTTGAGTGAATGTCTATCCATATTTTATGAAACATTTATTTTATTTTAAAATTCAGGAAAAAACAGTAAGGAGGGAATAACTTAAGGATTAAGAAAAAAGGTCACACATTTGAAGTTAAGTAACCTTGGAAATCATGGTGTGCAACCAATGAAAATCCTCTACTTTATTCTGGGGTGGACATCACCATAGTGAAAATCAACCCCCAAGTCAAGATTACGATACAGTTAATGGTGTCATTATTCTGGTGAGTTACTTTTCTTAGAGACCAATCTGCATTATTTTAATAATAAAAGCAGGGCCAACATACAAGAGCAGGACTGAGCTAGGAGTATGTTGGAAAGACTTTCTTTACCTGCACATTCACCATTTACCTCAGTCACTAACAGAAGTGATGCTAGTATCACATGTAACACAACATCATGTGAGAACCCTGAGCAGTTCTCAAGGTTATGAAAGATGGCGGAAGTCTGGGGAGCTGTCAGAGAGGAGGACTATAGAAACCAAATGACTAAATGCAATGTGAGATCCTCAATCAGATCCTAGAAAAGAAACGCCATAATGAAAAAAGTAGTGAAATCCAAATAAAGTCTGAATATTATTTTTTAATTTTTTTAATGCTTAGTTTTTGAAAGAGAGAGAGTGTGAGTGGGGTAGGAGCAGAGAGACACACACACACAGAATCCGAAGCAGGCTCCAGGCTCTGAGCTGTCGGCACAGAACCCAACACAGGGCTTGAACCCACGAACCATGAGATCATGCCCTGAGCCGAAGTCAGACGCTCAACCGACTGAATCACCCAGGCGCCCCTAAAGTCTATACTTTAGTTAGTGGCCATGCAATCATGTTAACTGAGTTTGGGTAACTACTCTGGTTGAGATGGGACACCAAGGAAGCTGCTGAAAGGTATATCAGACCTCTCTGCACTATTCTTGCAAATCTTCTGTAAGCCTGAACTTCCCTCAATATTAAAAGTTTAAAAATCAATTTTATCTGTATTTTCCCCCTGATTTTTAGTCTGGTTACTAGGAAATTAAAAATTACATATATGGTTCACATTATATTTCTTTTGGACAATGATGATCTAGTGAAGGTTTTAAACTTTTTATTTCTGTATCAGCATATCTGACAGTGATGAAATACTCCACATGATTTTGTGATAAACCTTCTCAATGGAGATGCCCTTATTCTTCTCCCAGACTTGAAAATCATAGTAGTTGTGTCACATATAGTAACAGAGACAGCCTCACTTCATTCAGAGTTTTCTAAAATTGCAAATCTTACCAATAAGATTGAGGGATGAATTTTCTGCTTTTTCAAATGCAACTTGACTGTTTCCAACAACCAGTCCTACTTCAATCTGTATAGAAAGACAATAATTAGTAGTTAGTCTAATAGTGGACTTATGGACTTCTCAACACAAGGCCAAAAACAAAGGGGAAATAAGGTCTCTCTGAGAAAAGTAAATCTTCCAAACTATCATCTAAGTTAAATTAATTTTTCTCCTAACTACCTTCTACTATTTCTATTTAATTTCAACGCATTTGTCTTTTGATAATGCTTGTCTTTTTGTTATGATTTATGTACAATAATTATCATCTGCATTTAACCAGGATTACAAGTACACTACAAATTTCAAATTACTATTAAGTTTGCAAATAAGTGTGTTTTCTGCTATATTTTAATAAGCATTATTAGCTTATAAAAGCAATGTTTTCTTGCTACTACCTTAAAAGAAAGAGTACGTAACATAAAAGAAATCACTGAGCAAGAGAATGGCTAGGAATGTTACATTAATCTGCACAATTCATATCACAACGATTACTAGAAAAAAACATACCTTCTGTCTTTTACCTGTCGCGGGCTCTCCCTTCAGGATGCTAGGATCCATGGCTTCGATATCCTTTACCAGCAAACCAAAAAGCTTTTCATTGAAGCTAAACACAAGCTATGTAGAAAAGAGACAGGGGAGAAAAACCACTTCATGATATAAGGGTTTGATTCTCACATCCTCACCAGGTGTCCAAATGCAGCTTTCTCTTGTACATCCCTCTCGAATCTGTTCCACAGGCAAACTGCTCACACAAGTGATGAGAGGAAAAGGGAAGTAACATTTACTGAGTATATTCATGTGCCAAACAAACACTATAGGAGGTCCTATACTTAATACTCACAAAATGTCTTGGAAACAGTCTTCCTCAGTTTTACTAGTAAGTGAGCTGAGATCCAGAGAGGGTCTAAGCAATGGAAGCCAGAGTCATAGTAAGCAACAGTGCCAGGATTCAGGCCTGGGTCCATGACTCTACAATTTATGCCTTTCCACCACCAATGCAAAATTCTTGCCATATGAGTTCACAGTTTATGAATGCTCATTCATTTACCAAGTATTTATTGAGTGCCTTCTGTAACCCTAGGCCCTCTTCTACATGCTGGGGTATAACAGTTCAGTAGAGCAAGCAAAGCTGACTGCCAATCCTGCCACTAGCGGCTACTACAGATGGTAATAAAAAGTAAGAACAGCGATTTAGGGTAAGATATTTATTTCTTCTCTGTGTCATTTCTTCCCTGCGTAATCATATATCTGCATGATAATGGGTTTTACATAATTACAGATACCAAAGCATTTGCTATTAAAGTAGTAACACTAAAGGAAAAGATAAAAACAATTGACATTTAGGTAGACAATCAGAGCACAGTTATTCATCAGAAAGTGTAGGAATCCAGAAGAAATACAGCACAGCTCAAAAAGCAATGGACATGTGGTCACCAAATAATCAGCTGACTGGTATGTAGGTGACTGTCACGTAGGTGACTGTCATCTGGCAAGTCTTCTGGGACCATCTAATCTCAAGTGTCACCACCCTGGTCCTCCAGTGCATCATCTCATTTTACTTACATCAAAATGCACTCGGCATTTCTTATTTTCTGTCTTCCCCAACCAGAAAATAAGCTCTGTAAGAGTAGGAATTGTGTGTACTTTGTTCACTGCTGATCTGTAGGACCTAAAATAGTAGCTGAAACATACTAGGTTATCCATTAAATATCTGTTGAATTAATTAACAGATCAATTAACTGATGGATCCTGGCCTCAGCTACAGCCCTGGCTGTGCAGCCACGGGCACACCATTTACCTTCTCTGAATGTAAAAATCACTCATTTGAATTCTAGTACTCTTAACAATAATAATAAATGCACTATAACCTTGTCCTGTCTAGCAATGATTCGGTTTCTACTTCTGAAAGTTTGATATCATAATGCATGGGTTATCCAAATTCCTAGTCTTGTGCTTCCAGATTTATGCCATTTCACTAAGGTGAGAGGATCAAAAGAAATGACATTCCTTTCATCCAACAGCTGCTTCTTCCCACCATTTTTCTCCCCGCCCGGGCCACATGCTTCACCAGATGAGAGCCTCCAAGGACAGTGTGGATGAGTTGCTAGAGATCAGAATGCTATAAGCAGCGATTCGCAAACTTCTGGTCTCAGGACCCCTGTATATGCCTAAAAGTATTTAAGAACTCTCAAAGAGCCTGTGTTTAAATGGATTATATCCACTGGTATTCACTACAGTAGAAATTAGAACAAGAAACTTAAAATGTATTTATTAATTTAAAAGTAACAATAAATTTATTATGTGTGAACATAAATGACATATTTTTAACTTATAAAAAACCCCACCAATTTCCGAAACAAAAACATAAGTGGAAACCACAGCACTGTCACAGGTTTGTAAACCTCTTTAATGTCTTGCTTAATGGAAGACAGCCGGACCCACACATCTGCTTTAACCACCGATGTGCTGAGCTAGCACACATCACGTAGTCTGCAGAACTCCACTGTTCAACTGTGAGAGGATAAGAGGAAAAAGAGACATGACACCTTGGTATTATTAGGAAAATAATTCTGACTTCACGAGCCCCCTGAAAGAGCCTCAGGGACCTCTGAGAGGTCTCTGGACCACACTTCAAAAACTGCTGCTATGGAGTTATGATAGGAGGAAGGAGTCATGAATAATTAAGAAACATCACAAAGAAGGAGACAAATGCAATGGTAAGGTCAAAAGCGCAATGATTATTTATGTGTACAAGCAAGCAGCAATGCATGAGCTCACACAGCTTTTTAAGTAACGCTTTAAAAGAACAGAATTTCTTCCTAGGAAATTAATAATATATTAACTGAAGTACTTTTGGAAGAAGGCAAGATCAACAATATCGTTTTTAAGGATAGAAAAATCTGGGCTTCAGAGGTTCCATGAAAAACCTGAAAATATATACACATAAGTTTCTTAAGATTCTCAAATTAGTTCATAACCCAAAAGTTAAGAATTACTTTTCTACAGAAATAGTATCAGGGAAAGAGAAAGCCATCCAGAGACAAAACAAGTGTCTCACAAAAAGAAAAGTAAGAAATCTGAGACATGCTCAAGTTTGCACAGGGAAAAGCTGCTGTAATTAAATATGACACTGTAACCTAAAAGCTACTTTAGAATTTTGTATGGACTCAAGACGTTCAGCAAATGTAGCTCCCTCACTTTTTATCACTCAGTTGGATATATCTGTCCATACGCAAAGTCCCTCTCAAGTTTTAAAAAGTAGAATTAATTTGGACAACTGCAGTGACTGGAAGGCCTGTCACTGGAAGGAATGAAAGAAAATTCAAAACTACCTGCTGTCCCACTGAGAACGCCTGGTTGTTGAACTGCTGAATGAATTCCGCTGCCATCTTGTCAGTATCGTAAGGATTGGAGTCAATGCTTTTTTTCTGCAGGAAATCAATCTCGATGGTCATTGTGCCAATACATTGCTTGGCCTTGTCAAATGTATATAAGGATACTGGGGAGGGAAAAGAAGCAGTTTTTAAAACACAAGGGCACCGATACTTGCTGTGTTTCGAGTAACTAAAAGTTTCACATAAATAAATGCTAACAGAACTTGACCAAAAGGGGGCTTTCCATGGCCTTCGTTGGAGGGACTCATAACCACAGATTAAAGAAAATGATAATAACCACTAGAGATTCTATTCCCCTCTGAATTAATTAGGTCATGCTGAACAGCGCTCTCCAGCTACCTTTAACTCTCACCCAACTCTTACGGGAATCACAACCCTCCCCACACAGTCTATACATCTTCCTCCTTCTCATTTAACAGAGGACAAATGATAGGATGTGAAGTCCCAGTGGAGTTGGCACAGCATGCTGCTTTCAAACAAGATTTTTGTTTGACAGAAGCAAGAGCTAAGGTGAGAAATTTGACTATTTTGTCCTAGCAAGTTACTATCCAGGACAAAAAAACAAAACAAAACAAAACCTGAGAAACAATAAATTGCTCCAGAGTAATCTGAAGTTTGACATTTATTTTTTAATACTACAAAAATATTTACTGGGACACCCAGGTGGCTGAGTTGGTTAAGCATCCCGCTCTTGGTTTTGGCTCAGGTCATGATCTCATGGCTTCGCGGGTTTGAGCCCCACATCAGGCTCTGCACTGGCAGCTTGGAGACTGTTTGGGATTCTCTCTCTCTCTCCCTCTGCTCCTCCCCAACTCACACTGTCTCTGTCTCTCTCTCTCTCAAAATAAATAAATAAACTTTAGAAAAAAATATGTTTATTAAGCACCTGCCATAGCCAGGGAACTACAGTCAATACTACATGTATAACATGGAAAAGAAGCCAAGGACCATGTTTTTAACTCATCTTGTATAAACGGCACCTGACAGCAAAAAACCTAATCTCCATGTTAGTAACAAAGGAGGCAAGACAAAGGGACTCTGGAGTCTGCGTTTCAATAGATTCTGTTAGTAACTAGAGGAATCGGAGTAAATCATCTAGCTCTCTGTGCTCTGATTTGTCACATTTGTAAAACAAGAAGACAGAACTACATAAACCTTATGATTCTTTCATATCCTAAATTCTGTTCTAAACTTATTTCTTATAGTCTGGCCAGTCGAATTATATGTAAAGATTTTCTATATATTCTCTGAATATTACTTGTATAATCATATTTTTATATTCTGGTTTGCTGTTGTAAAGCAGGACACACATATTTTAAAGATAAACATTTTTGGGGCGCCTGGGTGGCTTAGTTGGTTAAGCGTCCGACTTTCGCTTAGGTCATGATCTCGCGGTTCATAGGTTCGAGCCCCGCGTTGGGCTCTGTGCTGACTGCCAGCTCGGAGCCTGGAGCCTGTTTCAGTCTGTGACTCCCTCTCTCTCTCTGACCCTCCCCTGCTCACGCTGTCTCTCTCTCTCTCTCCCCTAGAAATAAATAAAAAAAAAAAAAAGATAAACATTTTCAAAAGCAAAATAACTAAGAAAGCCAGAGTAAGGAATAGAAAATTCACTGAAGATCAAAGAGTAAGTCCAAATCTCAGCTGAAAGTTCCAGAATGCTTTCCTGCCTCCACTTCTCGGTGTTTTGTTATTTCTTAACATTTCCTAGGAATTCCAGGTTACATGTTAAGTAATTTTCATAAGCAAAACAGCCTAATTGTTTCCTCACCTAGTGAAGATAAGAGTGGAAAGAAATAGTAATGTAAAAATGAGTAAGTTGATTCAGCAATTCCATTTCCAGGTGTCTGTCCTAAAAAGACTCTTGAACATTTGCCTACAAAGAGGTCTCCGGAGAGGTTCCTTGCAGCATTATTTGTAATTGTCAACACTGAAAAAACAGTGATCAGTAGGGGAATGATGAATAAAATGTGGCATATTCATAATGTGAATACCAGACAGCAATCAAAATAAAAACTTGATGTGTATTTAATAAAGATGGATGGACTATTAAAACATAATATTGAAAGGGCACTTAGATGGTTCAGTCAGTTAAGCATCCGACTCTTGGTTTCAGCTCAAGTCATGATCTCACGGTTCATGAGGTTGAGCTGTGCATCAGGCTCTGTGCTGATGTCGTGGAGCCTGCTTGGGACTATCTCTCCTTCTCTCTCTACCCTTCTCCCACTTGGGCTCTCTCTTTCTCTCTCTCTCAAAAATAAATAAATACATAAATAAACTTAAAAAAATCATCATATCAAATAAAAAACTATACTATAGAAAGATTCATACAGTATGATACCATTCTATGCATTAAAGACTCAAAAACAGAGGCGCCTGGGTGGCTCAGTCAGTTAAGTCTATGACTTCAGCTCAGATCATGAGCTCATCATTCATGAGTTCGAGCCCCACGTCAGGCTCTGTGCTGACAGCTCAGAGCCTGGAGTCTGCTTCAGATTCTGTGTCTCCCTTTCTCTCCCTCTGCCCCTCCCTTGCTCATGCTCTGTCTCTCTCAAAATAAATAAAGATTAAAATTTTTTTAATTAAAAATAAATAAAAAAATGAAGACGCAAAAACAATTCAATGTTACGATGCATATGTATGTACATATACATATACACAAATATGTGTTTATATATGAGTGTTTATCATCTATATATCAAGAAACTTGAATAACTGTATTAAAGTATCACTATTACTATAATTTTTCAAATGTGCTTTAAAGTTTCCTAAATAGAAAAGACCAAGCTGTTAGAATTTCAAATGCTGTGGGCAGTACCATGGACAGTACCACAGACAGTACCACGGCCAGCACCATGGTCAGCACCACCGTCAGTCTCAAAGGGACAGGTGCCCTGAAGCACCAAGGAGCAAAGAAGGGTGTTAAGATTGAGAATGTTTTCTTATTTTATGATTTATAGCTATTTAATGTCAAAGACTAATACAATTCTTTTTATAAGCAAAGAACATATAGGCAGTGTTTGAATAAACTGACATTACAATGAAAGGTATGCTATGATGGTCATGTTGAACATCAAACTGTAATACTTAAAATATGGCATTTCCAGATGGAAAGAAGTCTGAATGATTTTTCTAGCAGGTTCCATCACACTAAAATCACTGACTTGACTACAAAAAATTCTCACCCTACAGACAGAAACTCCTATTCCAGAATCTTTGAATTAGCACTCCCCTTCATACCACACATCCTACCTTATCTGCGCCCATATCGCTACTACAGTGAATCAGCTTTCTACCTTTATGGCCACAACATCCACATCACTCAAGCGTCCAAACTCTTCATTGTCCCAAGCTTAATCCACCATAGTCCCACTTGATTATTTAGATTTATAATTTTGACCATTACATCTGTTTGATTCACTTTAAAAAAAAAAGTTTATTTATTAAAAGAGAGAGAGAGAAGAAGAGAAAGAGACTCCCAAGCAGGCTCCATGCTGTCAGCACAATGCCTGATGCAGGGCTTGACCTTATGCACCATGAGACCATGACCTGAACTAAAAATCAAGAGTGAGATGCCCAACAGACTGAGCCACCCAGGTGCCCCTGTTTGATTCACCTTTTAAAGAATGGGCTATACACGGCTACCACAGACCCTGGTTAGGATTCTTTCTCTCTCTTTCTATATGCTCCTCCTGTATACACATCCATGCACTCTCTCTCTCAAAAAAAAAAAATAAACTTGAAAAAAAAGAACAACTTTACAATCAAGACAACCATTTCTGGTAGCAGAAGAATACTTTATAATTTAATTTACAAAACACATTTCTCAACTCATCAAGATTTTTTAAATTTTAACTTTTTTTTTTTTTTAGTTCATTTCTGAGAGAGAGAGAGAGACAACATGAACAGGGGAGGGTAAGAGAGAGAGGGAGACACAGAATCTGAAGCAGCCTCCAGGCTCTGAGCTGTCAGCACAAACCCACAAGCCATGAGATCATGACCTGAGCCAAAGTCGGATGCTCAACTGACTGAGCCACCCAGGCGCCCCTCAACTCATCAAGATTTATAACCTTGAATTTCCATACCTTTTCACAACAGAACTTATCTACATTAAAGGTTAAACTTGAGCACTCTCTTAACTATATTTAGAAAAATGTGTCTGAAGAAGTAAGAAACCTAAGCTACATACACACTCATTCTCTCACTAATACATTTGTATTTCTACTCATGTCTGTAAATAAGGAACCCTGGTTTCAAGCCCTGACCTACTTCACTTTGGTGCTGAACTCTCACTATTTCAGCTTCTCACCATACTTCAAGGGAGGGGTTATAATTAAGGGAATCACTTATGTCAGTGTTTCCCAAAATGTGTCTGAGGAACCACTTAACAGTGAGTGTTAAAAACACAGATTCACGAATCAGACTTCTCAAGGAAAGGGCCTGAGAATATTTTTTTTTTTTTCAACAAACTCTCCAGGTGTTTCTCCCAGGCAAGTTTGGAAATCACTAATAATGCAACTTTCTCCACCAGCTACCCATATCTAAAGTAATTTCCTTTATTTTTACCCCAATTAAAAATTTTTATCCTTCATCCTATTTCCACAAAGGGGGGAAAAAAAGCCACCTAAAGATAACCCCAATATTGGGGCACCTGGCTGGTGCAGTCAGTGGAGCATACAACTCTTGATCTCAGGGTTGTAAGTTCAAGCCCTGTTTGGGTGTAAAGATTACTTTACAAAATAAAATCTTAGGGGTGTCTGGGTGGCTCAGTTGGTTAAGTGTCTGACTCTTGATTTCGGATAAGGTCATGATCTCATCGTCATGAGACTGAGCCCTACATCAGGCTCTGTGCTGTGTGTGGAGGAATTCTCTCTCCCTCTCTTTCTGCCCCTCCCCCACTCTCTCTCCCAAAATAAATAAATATTTTAAAAATAAAATAAAATAAAATCTAAAAACGAGATAACCCCAATATTTCAGTTCCCTCTGAAGAAAAAAAAAGTTCCCATGAAAAATAAAACAAAATAACTCCACAAGTCTACTATGAAAAGAAAACATAACTTAAAACAAAATACTGCATTTCAGCTGATGAAGTGTCTTCCCCCCAAAAAATCAACCATGAACTAAAAAAAGTATATGTAACACTTTAAACTGAATTAAATATCCTCAAACAAGCACTTATAAAAAAACAAAACAGCTAAAATCAGAAGATTAAAAAGTAAGAACACAAATAGACAAAAGAAATGCAATAAGAGTTTTGGAACTCAGGAAAGAAACTTTAGAAAAAGATAAAACTATTTCAGAGTGAATAATAAATTACAAAGTGCCCACAGGAGAGTAGATTCAAATTAATACTTAGTAAGAAGCAGTGAGAAAACAGTTAAACAACCAAGAAAATAAAAGTGAAAGAAAGAAAGAATATTAAAAGAACAAAGAGAAAGTAGTTGAAATGGAAGACAGGCAGACAAGGACTAACATACATACAATGAGAGCCCCTGGGAAGAAAATCAAAACAAGTGGACCAGAACTAATGTTCAAAACTCTAATCTAAGAAAATGTTTTCAAAATAAAACTTAAATCTGCATATTGAAATGACCCATTATATCCATTGTTCATTGACCTAGAATGACCAATTTCAAGAAATATCCTAATAAGACTATTATACTTCAAATATAGAAAAGTCCTCAGGGCTCCCAGGCAGAAAAACTGAATTACTTATAAAGGTGAGAAAATTCGACTGGCATGAGACCTCTTAAGAGCATCATACAAGGCAAGGCAATTGTGATGCAGCATTTTCAAGAAATTCAAGAAGACAAGCCAAGAATTTTATGTCTAGCCAAGCTGCATTTGAAAGAACAAAGACATAGAAAACCAGTTTGAATATGCAAGAACTTAACACTTATACACATATACACTTCCTAGAGGCATGCACTAGATCATAGGTTTTGTTCAACCAAATAGAAACTGGCAAAAAGACTATCATAATCATTTAAGAAATTTAATCGTAGAGTTAAACTAAAATAACTATGGAGTCATGTGTAGATGAATAGCACGTAAATATCATGCTCTGACAAGATAGAAAGTAACTAATATGTAGAGCATGGTGACTATAGTTCATAATACTAAACTGCATATTTGAATGTTGCTAAGAGAGTATATCTTAAAAGTTCCCATCACAGGAAAAAAACTGTTTTTTTAACTATATAAAATGATAGATGTTAACTAGACTTACTGTAGTGATCATTAGCAATGTATACAGCTATTGAATCACTATGTTATATACTTGAGACTAATATAATGTTATATGTCAGTTATACCTCAATTTTAGAAAATTTCCTTCTTCTACTTAAAAAAATATTTAAAATTAAAAAAGAAAGAACAAACACAATAGGAGGAGAAAGGTGGAGGCAGAAAATGATCATTAACTGCTATTATGTAGGCAACATAAGAGAGTCAAAGGGTATCACTTAGAACTGACAGAACAGAGGTTTTAAAAAGGTCAAGTAAGAAGAAAAGAAAGAAAGGAAGGGGACTAAGGGTACTATGAGAGGTATAAATGCAAAAGTAGTCACTAAAACAAAAATAGAAATCTTCTAAATACCAAGATTTTAAAAATAGCAAAGATGACATTCCAAATAGAGAAATAGAACTAAGATGGAAGATAAAAGAACTGAGATTGCATATATCAGTCATATCAATAACTGTGAAAGGGTTTAATAAACTTTTAGAAGATTTTCAAATTAGCTCATAAACCAAAATCCAACTCTGTACTGTAACCCCACAGACAAATCTAAAACACAGGGATTCAGAAAAGCTAAAAGTAAAGAGATAGGCAAAGATATGCTGAGCAAATTAAAAACAATAAGAAAGCAGTGTTTGTGATCCCGACATCAAAGTATAAGTTACAACACATTGAACAAGATGAAGAAGGACATTTTATGATGCTAATAGCCACAATTCACATTAAAAGTAGAACAGTTATGAATATCTACATACCAAATAACCCAGAAACTACTATGTAAAGTAGAAACTACAGGATATGCAAGGGAAAGTAGAATAGAAAAACACTAAGATTTTAACAACCAGTCTCACTGCCAGACAGGGCAAGTAATCACTGGGATGTAAGAATACAGAAGACCTGAACAGCATAATTAGTAAAGTAGAGCTTACAGACATACAGCAGACACTAAACCCTGATAACAGAATATACCCCCTTCTCAGGGCACATGAACCATTTTCTTTCTCTGCGTGTGTGAGTGCACATGCACGTGTGAGGAGAATGCTTAAGATCTACCGTCTTAGCAAAGCATTGTTAACTACAGTCACGCTGCTATACATTAGATCTCAGAACTTCATCTTACAGAACTGAAACTTCAACAACCCATCCTATAAATGTATTCTTCAAAAATATCACCATCATAAAAGGAAAAAAATAAAAGCCAAAGATTAGAGAAATGACAACTAAGTCCAATACACGATCCTGAACTGGATCCTCCACTGAGGAGGGAAAACATGCCGTAAAGGAACTCACTGGGACAATGAACAAACCTGAAATATGAACTAGAGATTAAAGTTCCAACATTTAATTACATTAATGTTTAATTTCCTGAATTTGATTACTCTAAGAGCATATCATTGTCCTCAGGAAATACACACTAAAGTATCAGCTGTAAAGAGGAATGATTTCTGCAATTTAATCTCAAATGGTTCAGAACAGAAATGTGTGTGCGCACATGTGTGCGGAAATTTTTTAGGTTTTAAAAGCAAGCAGGAAAAAAGCTGACTTAAGTATCCTTGGCTGCTTCTTTCCTTCTCCTGCTGTACCCATGAAGTGGACATGAAACTACCTGACGAGAAAATTCATAGTCCATTTTCCCAATTTTGCCACAGTGCCTAGGAGATGATGCCAACTTTTGCTTATTTGTCCCTTGGCTTATAATCCATAAGTAGCTTAGTCCTTTCTTCCTCCTGAAGTCATAACCTGCTTTCCATACCCTCCCCCAATAAGTATACCATTTGCTTAAATACTGCCACTCTTTCTTCTCCTTAACTTAAATCTGATTTGTCTTTCCAAAGATAGAAGAAAACCAACCTCAGTATACAGTAAAAGAGAATCATCAAGTAATACCAATTACTCCTCTTCAACATAACTTAGACTTTAAAAATTTTTTTTTCCACAGCCGTAATTTCACAAAGGCCTATTCAACTTAATTCTAGGCAAGTCAAATAATCTCCAAGCTATTTTCCTTGATTCCTGAATTCTCCCCATTCCTCATTATACTCCACACTGATATCAGAATCTTTTCTACAATTAGGATTTTGACGGACTCATTCAGAAATTTTCAGGAGCTCTCTATTGTTTTTTTTTTTTTTTTACAAATAGTTTATTGTCAAATTAGTTTCCACATAACACTCTGTGCTCATCCCCACAAGTGTCCTCCTCCAAGTCTCTATTGTCTTTGAATAAAATCCAAAAATTTTAGTATGTACTTTCAGGTACTCCACTGACTGCATATTTTCATCACTTACCAGAACTTACTCAGGCAAATCCTTTCAATCAGGCACACATACTTCCTGAGCGCTGCCTATGATTTGCTTGCTCCCATCTCAATGTCTTTTATTGATATTATTTCTCATCTTAAGAGCCTTTCTTCCTTATCTCTATTATGTAATGCTTTTCCTCTACTTCATAAACATGCTCAAAACTCCAGTGCCTGAAAGGATTTCTCTGGCTGACTTTCCAGAGTCTCCAATCAATTCACCCACTCCTATTCTAACTTAGCACTTTCACAAACGGCTCCCAGTGGTAATACTTGCGCACTTATTTACTCTGTACACATTCTGTGAGCTATGAGTAAGTGGATATTCTTTCCCCCATTAGATTATAATTTTCAGGCAGATGTAAGTACCATAACTATTTACTTTCCATTCTCATATATCTAACCAGTAATATAGGTAGGATGAATGTTTAATGGCCTGACAACCAGCATTAAAAATTTTACAGATTTCCACACCTGTGAGAAAATCATGAAGAAAATCCACATCAGGTAGCTAAAAAAACATACCTACCTTCTATTTCTTGCCCAATAGAAAGTCCAGCCCATTTTCGCTATAAAATAAAAGAAAAATAAAGACACTTAAAACCAAATCAGTCAACAGTATAGAAATGAGGAAAAGAGGAATGTCTATGAATTTCAGTAATAGGAACACATTCAAAGATCAAAACGTAGTTTCATGTTGTGTGTTGACCTGTGATCCACAAAAAGATACGCTGGAGACTTAGCCTTGGGCACATGTGATCACAGCCATATCTGGAAAGAACATCTTTGTAGAGATACAGCCAAGCTGAGATGAGCCACCTGGGTGGCTCAGTCAGTTAAGCAATCGACTCTTGATTTTAGCTCAGGTCATGGTCTCATGGTTTGTGAGTTAGAGCCCTACACAGACAGTGTGGAACCTTCTTGGGATTCTCTGTTTCCCTCTCTCTACCTCTCTTCCCCCCACCCCCTTGCCCCATCTCTCTCTCAAAATAAATAAATACACTTAAAAAAAAAAAGATGAGATCATATAAAATTAGGGTAGGCCATAAGCCAATATGACCTGGTGTCCTTATAAGAGACAGGCAGATACATGGGGAGAAAGTCATGTGATGATGGAGGCAAAGACTGAAGTGATACATCTACCAGCCAAGGAACATCCAGGACTGTTGGCAACACCAGAAGTTAAGCATGGAACAGATTCTGCTCCAAGGCCTTTGGACAGAGCACAGCCCTGTGGACACCTTGGTTTCATTCTTCTAGACTCCCAAACTGCAAGAGAATAAATTTAAGCTGCTCACTCTGTGGTACTTTGTTACAGCAGCCCCAGGAAACATATTTATATGTTATACTTTATATCTGAGCATCTATCAGAAAACATACAAAGCTTGCCTTTGTACCATAAAACTGGCCTCATTGAGTAGGATGCTCCTTTGCACACTACAGTGCTCCTGAAGGCCTTCACAGTATCAGATAATATTTCAGTGTTTCTAAAGGTACTATGGTTCCTTATACCATTTGTTATGATATCTCAAAAAGACAGACATTCAATTCATGAGAACTAAATTAAAACTGGTCAGCTAATCTCTCCTGAAACCCAAGCAGGGATTCCAATCATTAGATGGTCCTGACTATTCGTTGTACTAGCCAGAGGATCTTCAGGCATTTGCAACTAGACTTTAGCCTCCCCCAGAAGGCAGGCCAGATTGCATTTAGGCAGGGATTTAGGACTGGCCTGGTATGGATTCAAAATTAATCACTACTAATAACACTTCAAAGAACAGCGAGAAAAATAATTTTTGGCTGAAAATCCCCATTTTGTCTACTCATCAAACAGCGTGGATTTGGGGGTGGACTGTGGAGAGGCTGCATTGTGAGTATGTGCAACACCTGTTTTCCCCTCCAGCTCCCTCATCGCAGGTTACTTCTCCCTCCTCTGCCCTTCATGCCCTCTTCTCTCATATCCCAACTCACTTTCAGCCAATGAGGAATTTATCAGGATGCTGAGTAAGTCCAGACTGTGGGTCACAAAGCAGCCACAATTAGGTTCTGTACTTCAATCCCAAAGACAGACTCAAAGGATGACAGTAATAGTATCTATCATATGGGATTGTTTTGAGAATTAAATGAGCTAAAATACGCAATTATACATCAGTATAGTATGCATATAGTATGAGCTAAAATATGCAATTATGTACCTGGTCTATAGTAAATATTAGGGAATTTTTTTTTTAAAGCAGAGAAATAAGAAGAAATAATCGAAATCGCATTTCTGACTACCAAAATCCCAGCTCTGCAAAACCTGGCAAACTCTAAAATATCCCAAACATCTTATGCATAGAAACAAATGTGAAAAGTAGTCCTGATAATAAAGAGGCATCCAAATAGGGAAAAGGGGAATAGTGAGTGAAGATCTCCCCTAATTTTTCAGGGCTTCAAGAGATCTGAGTGTTTGATCTCTTGCCCTCAACCTTCAGGGTAGTAAATCAATGCTTACTAATGCACTGAAAGGACGTCGGGGTTCCATTCCGTTGTTGAGGACTGTGGGGTCAGCAGCATGAGTAAGATGGTAAGGTAGAAAAGGACACAGCCTCGTCCCTGCAGTGCTCCTCAATTAGGTACTAGGTGCCTGCAGACAGTGCGAGGCGGTTTCCCGCCACAGAATCCACCAACAGTTATAAATGTAATCATAATCCTTCAACTCATTAAAAAGCCCAGCAAGTTAAATTGTAATGTGAGGGGTGCCTGGGTGGCTAGGTCAAATAAGCATCTGGATCTTGGTTTCGGCTCAGACCCTCTTGGTTTCGGCTCAGACCATGAGCCCCACACTGGGCTTGGTGCTGACAGCTCAGAGCCTGCTCAGGATTCTCTCTCTCCCTCTCTCTGCCCCTCCCCCACTCTCTTGCCCACACACTGTAACAAATAAATACAGTTAAAAAATAACACTGTAATTTGAGATAAATACTCATTTCATATTCATTAGTGTGACATCACTGCATTTTTTTAAATGTATATTTTTGAGAGAGAGACAGAGCACAAGCAGGGGAGGGCCAGAGAGAGAGAGAGACAGAATCTGAAGCAGGCTTGAGGCTCTGAGTTGTCAGCACAGCGTCTGATACAGAGCTGAAACCCACGAACCACAAGATCATGACCTCAGTCGAAACTGGACACTTAACTGACTGAGCCACCCAGGCGCCCCAACATCATTGCATTTTAAAATCACTATTATTAGGGGCGCCTGGGTGGCTTAGTCGGTTAAGCGTCCGACTTTCGCTTAGGTCATGATCTCGCGGTTCGTGGGTTCGAGCCCCGCGTCGGGCTCTGTGCTGACTGCCAGCTCGGAGCCTGGAGCCTGTTTCAGTCTGTGACTCCCTCTCTCTCTGACCCTCCCCTGCTCACGCTGTCTGTCTCTCTCTCTCCTATAAATAAATAAAAATATTTAAAAAATAAAAAAATAAAAAAAAATAAAATCACTATTATTAGATGTCAATTGTACAAGTATGTGTTATTTTAATATATTTTGTTACCCTGCAAGTTAACATTAAAATAACTTGAGACTTAATCTGATGGCTACCTGATATTACCACAGAATTTTTTAAAATTAGGGGAAAAAAAATCAAGGCAATAAAAAGCAGGCATAATAAAAATGGGCAATTAAGAATGTATCTTTAAATTCCTTATACCTAGATGTTTTTCTTCAATATGAATCAATACAGTTATAGAAAGATGCTTGCTTTAAATGAATTGATTCTTCCAGGGCCTTTAAGAATGGAAGAGAGTAAATTAGCATCTGAGTTACCTGAGGTAAGCTGAACGCAATGCTCCCGGGCACCACTGACGGATGGGTCCTCAATGTAAATGTATACCTGTGGTTGGGAGAGGTCCTCACAACCACATGCCTAAAAGACAGAAACACAGTTCATACTCCATGTCAAAGGAAATAAAAGCATCAACTCCTATGTATGCGTTCATTTCCAACAACTGATGCTTGATGGATACCAGGTGGAAACATGGCAGAGTGTCTGAGGTCCTGCAGGAAGAGAATCACAAATTTCATTTCTAAAAACTGTCAGCAACTCAAAATGTTTTCCAGGCCTAAGGGGTACCTTGGTACAAGCACACATCAAGCAGAATCAGGACCAAGCTCAGGAGCGTACATACCATTCAAAATACCATTTCCAATTTACATTTTTAAAACTGAAGACAGAGATTTTGAATCTTTGATATTAAGTAAAAATTAGATGTAGTTCCTCTCCTGAGAATTATTTCAGATCTGTTTGTTTGTTTCTTTAGGTTTATTCATTCTGAGGGAGGAAAAGGGCAGAGAGAGAGTGAGAGAATCCCAAGCAGGCTCTATAATGTCAGAGCCTGAAATGGGGCTCAAACCCACCAACCATGAGTTCATAACCTGAGCCGAAACCAAGAACCAGATGTTTACCCAACTGAGCCACCCAGGTGCCTCTACTTCACATCTTAAATAGAATAAAAGGAAGAGAAGCAAAGTTAGAAGAACCAGGATATAACAATCCAAAAAAAGTTAGTTTTAGGACTAATCATTAAATCTCTGCAGGCTCTCTCAACAGGTGAAACAGTAACAATCTAAAAAATTAAAAAGATGGTAAAAATAAGAAATTGTCACAAAATACATCAGCTTTCATATAGACATCAGTGTGTACTATTTCAAAGCATTTTTTGCTAATTCACTCTGCTCAGGAGTTAGCCATAAACAGATAATGCAGTCAGCTCATGATAACCTCCTACACTGAGAAACTGCCAAGGACTGTGTGTGTAATAAAACCTTTAAACTCTATTTTGCGACAGCAGTATCTTTTTTAAAATCATCTTTTAGAATGCTATGACTTTTTAAATATTAATGGTTAGTATTTCTATACACTAAAACACAAGTTCTTTATAGCTGGTATATTTCAAGTAAACTCCATCACAAATACAGTGAACGTCCAATATATGTAAGAAAATTCTATAAACAAATTCTCACACTGATTATCTATACCCCAGTTTATACAGAGAGAGTTCTGTGCTCAAATCAGCATCATAAATTTTTAGGACAAGAAACACTATTACTGCAATCATTCAGCCCATTACTCTGAAGCTGAAAACTACAGATAATTGGCAATTCTACCTTTGTATAACTCATGTATTTTACAGATAGCTTCAAAAAAAGGGCTCAGTTAAAATCCTGCCTTGTTGTTCCTTATTTCCCTCGTCTGCCTCTGGTAGGGCCTCTTTATCTCCGTACCTCTAGCAGCCTCAGAAGCATACGGATGGCACCGAACTTGGTAGCAGGGTTTTAGAAGTTCTGGCAGTGGATGATGTGAATTAGTTAAAATAAAGGACAACCAAAAAATACTTATAAAAAAATACTTTGTTGTGCATCTTCCAATTTTCATCTCTTAGATTATCATAGTAATAGTTATCAAAACAGCTAATAGTTATGGAGGCTTATTAATGTGCCAGGCACTATTCTAAATGTTTTATTTGTATAAGTCAGTCTTCACAACTTCCCTGAGGAAGATATTATCATCATCTCCATTTCACAGATTGGGACACAGAGGCCCAGAGATGACAGATAAGTTACCCACGGTCACCCAGTTTGCAAGTGGCAGAGGCAGAATCCAAACTCAGAAAATCTGACTGCAGAGCCAAAAACCTAATGACTATGCTACATATGATGCATATAACCAGTACATCTAGTTCTGCTAAGAAAGTTAATAAAAATAAAAGTTATATATAAAAAGCTATGTATGATTTTAAAAACATATTAATCAAGTTTAACACAGTAAAGACTAAAATACAGGGGGATCTAGGTGGCTCAGTTGGTTAAGCGGCTGACTTCAGCTCAGGTCACGATCTCATGGTTCGCCAAGTTTAAGTCCTGCATTGGGCTCTGTGCTGACAATTCGAGCCTGGAGCCCCCTTTGGATTGGGGGTGTGTGTCTCTCTCTCTGCCCCTCCCCCCATCGCTCTCTATCTTTCAAAAAAAAAAAGAATAAATGTTAAAAAAAAAAAAAGATTAAAATACCTAACTCTCATCTTTTCCATTTTCTGACAGAGCAAGAGGAATAAAAAAATTACCTTCAAGTTTCCTAAAACATAAGCGCTCTCTAACATTTTCTAAAATACCACTTGGCAGGTTAGAAAAAAACAAAGTTAGATACTCACTGGCCAGGCTGGAAATCCTTTTCGTTCACAACTGCACAGTTGGTTAAAGATAATTCATCTGTAGGACATCTTGCAGCTTGCATACTCTATAAAAAGCAATGATTCGGAAAATAAAATTAAGTCATCTTTAATAACCTTAAAGAATAGTTTATGCCTCCTGTCCTCTATTCCTCATCACCTGTAGTAAATACCTATTGTTTCTGACTCCCTGCATTCCTTCTTCTGTGATCACAGCAAACGCTTCCCTTGGGAAACTGTTCCTCCCCTACCGTATGCCTTTGTGGGCCTGCCAATCACAGCACACGTTCAACCGCAAAGAGTCCTATTCCACTCATGGATTTACACCGACATGTGCCAGAAGGACACTCTCCCCTGCCTACCCAGTGCATGGAGGACAAGTTTCTGCTCTAAAAGACAGTAAAACAGAGAAAGCAAAGATAACAGAGGCAAAGAAATAGACACCTTAAAACAAAGATCTGACAACCAAGTTCAAGTCCTTGAGACCAGTACTGCATTGGTTATGAACCAATAAAAAAAATTTTTTTTTTTTTTTTTTTACTCAAGCTCTTTTGATTTGGTTTTCCACCTCTTCGGATGAAAAGAAGTTTGAGTGATTCAAATGCAATGAAGTAAATTCAGTAAGTTTAATAAAGTGTATAATGAAAGAATACCTTTTTATAAGAGATCCCAAGTGGCATGAACCACATCTCCTATGGATTAAGAAAAACCATCTTCTAAATATCTCCCAACAAAGATAATTGAAAGGCATAGTTTATTGAAAACCGTAAGTAATCTTTTTTGATTAACAGCGACTGGCAGAACATTCCTTCACATAATGCACTAAACCAATACCTCCTCCACCATCCCCTTGGGTTTCCTAGGTAGTGAAACATGACCCTGTAGTCATGACAAGTAGTTTATGACTCAAGTGCACATTCTTCAAATCTCAAGCCAAAGCTGAGTCTTCTTAAATTTGTCTCCCAAATAAAAATGTATAGAGCAAAATAAATTACCTTTTGCTTTGCTCCTGTTGTAACTAAAAGGCTAGTTTCAATACCGTTATCCGAATTGTTTAGAGCAGTGGTCCCTACAGTGGGCTACGTGCACCAAAAGGATCTACAGATAATTCAAGTATCAAATTCAACTGCATTTAGACGCAGAGCTCTGAACAAGATATTAATATCACAAGATATTAAGACAAGATTTTAGAGAACAATTAGGCAGCAATTTGTTTTCTGTATTTTCTAATAAAATAAAAATAAGAACATATTTTTCACCTTTAGTTCCTCTTTTTTATCTTTTCATATATACTTTACTATATATATAAACTATGAATATATCATTTAGAAATAAATATGTATATATATTGGAGATACATGACCAAAAGATGTTTTCCTTATGGGATTCATAAAATATCTGGAAATCACTATATTTAGAACATGGGATGAATAAAGCCTGGGTCATAGGTTTGCTTTATGAATGAGACAGTATTTTTGCCCATGGTCAGTGTGAACAGCCATCTGAGAAAAGCGTACCAAACCTTTTGTTTCCCACCCATCCCAGAGTCTCTCTTACCTATAAGCTTCTTCCTTTTATATTCTTCTCTCTCCCCTAATGCTGGGCCTTTTGAGTAGCTAAACTCCTACTTGTTTCAACAGTTCTCAGCTCAGACATTACTTTTTCTATAAAACCTTCCTACACACCTTCCCCTCCCCATTAAACTGATACAATAAACTTCAAATAAAAGCATCTGACTGTATTTTCATTGTCTGTTTACATGTTTGCATTGCATACAAGACAGTAAGCTGCTCAAGGTCTCAGATCAGATCCTGCTTACATCTGTGGTTCCCCAGAGCTAGCACTGGGCTTGGTAAAGTGAGTGCTCAGCAAACATCTGCCGAATAAATGAACTTAGAGATCAATACAAATCTATCTAAATGCAGAATAAACAGTTCAAAGGACATGCATTCAAAGGATATTTCAAGGTTATTTAGGAAGTGATCTAATTTCAAGGTTATTTAGGAAGTGATCTAACTTAAAGGGTCTAATAGTTCAAAATTGCACAGAACTGATATAGCCAAAGTAATACAAAATTTACAAGATGTTAACCTTAGCATTTGTAAATATATTTAGCTGTCAAAGAGGTGGTGTCCTTCAAAAAAAAAAAGTGAAAAACTCTGTGGAAGTCATCTGGCTGGCCAACTATAACAGATGCTGTGAGCAAAAGGCCTCCCTACTGGAATCTAGAAGCATCTGTGTTTTTATGATAAGCCAAACAGGGTATCTCATTTTTCATCAAAATATAAATTCCTATAAATAGTAGCTATTTACTCGTCACAGTAATGCCAAGGGAAAATTCCACATTTTTTCTAACATTGACCTTGCCTCTAGGAAACAAATAAAAACTCAGCCACTACAGCTGTGCAGCTCTTATGAAATCAAAATACTACATGGATAGGGAATTTTATAGAAATTCAGTTGAGTTACTAGAACATTTAACCATCTAAAGGGCTGTAAAATGTTTTCACTAATAATTGAAATGTAAAAAATGATTAACTCATTGCTACTTAAAAGAACAAAAATCTCAAATCCTTAATGGAAACCTTAGAAGTAATTATATCATTGCTTGAAAGCCTTTGAAGTGCAGAAAGAGGGGCGCCTGGGTGGCTCAGTTGGTTAAGCGCCTGACTTTGGCTCAGGTCATGATCTCACAGTTCGTGGGTTCAAGCCCCACATCGGGCTCTGTGCTGACAGCTAGCTCAGAGCCTGGAGCCTGTTTGATTCTGTATCCTCCTCTCTCTCTGACTCTCCCCTGCTCATGGTGTCTCTCTCTCAGAAATAAATAAAACATAAGAAAGAAAGAAAGAAAGAAAGAAAGAAAGAAAGAAAGAGAACGAGCAGACAGAGAATTTGCTTCTCTTCATCAAAAAAAATTGGGGGGATTTAACGAGGACTCCTCTAAGCAACATTATATAGTTTTCAAATTTAAACAGCATACTTTTGTCCAAAGGTCACTTTAAAAATCAGATTATTTAAATATAGGCTTTATTGTTTACCAAAGAATTTAATAGGGTAAAATAAACAGAAAAAAACAGAGCGTGGTACCTAACGAGAAGAGCTAATTACCAAATAACTACCCCTTCCCCAACTAACTGCAACTCTCCTGAATCCACTGGTTCTTCCTTTGTGGTACTAGGGGCCTTGGTTACATCTCTCTAGAGTCACACAAATCCCCCACTGGAAAGGGAAGTAGGACAGAAAACATGAACTTAGCCAGTGGGCTCAGCTGACAAAGTCTCACTCAATTACTTTTTGTCGGACAACCTTTGCTGAAAGATAACATTTTACGAACTGTACTGTTTAATAAAGTAACCACTAGACAAATATGGCTATTAAAATTAAAATTAAAAATTCAGTTCTTCAGTTGCATTAGCCACATTTTAAGTGCCACATGTGGCTCATAACTATCACGACCGAAAGTTTCATTGGACACTTATAGTCTAGAATAATGTGAGCAAGGCCATCAGTAATACCTGTCTTCAGGCCTATGGATTCACTCTGTGCTATAAACTCCTATAATAATAATAATTTCTGTTAAAATCTTGGAGTCACATGGGCCTGAAAGTGATGGGGTAGAAATCAATTAAACTAGTACATCCTATAGTTATCTCTCAAAGAGCCTGGAGGGATACTTTTATCTTACCCATTTGAGACCAATAACTATTCATATAAATTAACCTCCTGGCATCCCTTATACTGAAAAAGGAAAAAAAAGCAAGTTTCTATTTTGGTCTTTTTGGGAAACACCAAAGAAAAATGTAAACGGCTGACAACATTAAATACTGACAAAGACGTAATATAGTTTCCTATAAAGTTAATGTGACTCAGCACATCCATGCCTAGATTTTAGTCAAGAAAAATGGAAACATGCAGCCACACTTATTCACAGATATTCACAGCTTTATTCACAATAGCCAAAAAGTGGAAATAACACAAATGCCTATCAACACATGATGAACAAACTGTGGTATATCCATATAATGGAATACTACCTAGCAATTACAAAGAAACTAACTACAGATACATATGCAACAACAAGAGTAAACTTCAAAAACAATGATGCGTGAAATCAGCCAATACAAAATAAGAGTTCATCTTATATTGTGTAAAATTCATCTCATATTTGGATGAAATTCCAGGAGAGGCAAAATTAATCCAGAGTAATAACAACAAAAAAAGATCCGTCAAGGCCTCCTGGGTGGCTCAGTCAGTTAAGCGTCCAACTCTTGATTTCGGTACAGGTCACGATCTTACCAGTTTGTGAGATCAAGCCTTGCATCAGGCTCTACACAAACAATGAGAAGCCTGCTTGGGATTCTCTCTCTTCCTCTCTCTCTCTCTCTCTGCCCCTGCCCACATTGTCTGTCTGTCTCTCTCTTATCAAAATAAATAAACTTAAAAAAATTTTTTTAATCAATGGTTGCCTGAGTGAAATGGACAGCAAAGAAGCATAAAGTAATTTTTTGAGATGACAGAAGTGTTTTATATCTTAATTGTGTTTTACTATACACAGGTTATACCTCAATAAAGTTGAGAAATTATGTTCTGACTTTTCAATGGCTGGACAATCTCTAATAACTCCTATTGCAAAGACAGTATAAATGACCTTTGATGGAAAGTCAAAATAGGGTTTCTAAATCTACGTAACAAAGACCCGGACCTTGACATCTGGTAGAGAGAATACTTAGGTCTGCACAACAGCCTCCATTCACTCCCTAACCAGTCCTCATCCCAGAGGTGGGAATTACAGAGAACTATGAGAATGGTCAGATCTACCTCTAAGAGGCCAGTCTAATGGCGCTGCCGGTACTGGCCTGCTAGACCTGGGAATAGGAAGTGAAAGAGGAAGGGTAAAACCTACACCTCCTTCTTGCACAAATGTCCCATACTGGCCATCAGGTGGGCAATTCTTCCTCCTGAGAAGAATTAAGGATCTTTTTCCCCTGTAATAATTCTTCCCTTAAGAGGCAAGGAAGTTTGAGGGGCACCTGGGTGGCTTAGTCGGTTAAGCGTCCGACTTTCGCTTAGGTCATGATCTCGCGGTTCGTGGGTTCGAGCCCCGCGTCGGGCTCTGTGCTGACTGCCAGCTCAGAGCCTGGAGCCTGTTTCAGTCTGTGGCTCCCTCTCTCTCTGACCCTCCCCTGCTCACGCTGTCTCTCTCTCTCGCCTAGAAATAAATAAAAATATTTTAAAAAAATTAAAAAAAAAAAAAGAGGCAAGGAAGTTTGAGCTAAAGTTCCACCCTTCCTATGGGCTGGGATGGAAAAGTGACCCAACAGGAAGAATTGCACACCCACCCACACAAATGTAACAATGAGAATTAAATGAGATAATCCTCATTTACTGCATGGAGTAAATACTTAATGAATCTTAGCTATTATTATAACTATCCTAGAGATACTCAGAAATAGAAAAAAAAAATCGCAGACACCTAACCCTAAATAAGTTGGAATGTGAAGCCAGAAGCAGGAGTGTGGTTTAAAGAATCTCAAGTATGCAGCAATTCAAAAGTTCAAGGTACTTCTGTGTGTACTAACAAGGGAAAATGTCCACAATATAGTGCTAATTTTTTTAAAAAGAATATGTAGGGTAAGCTTTTTTTTTTTAATAAGGAAAATACACACTAAATTGTTAACAGTAGTTACCACTGAGGAGAAGCTGGAAGGAATAAGGGAAACACTTTCACTTTCTACAATTCTAAACTATTTACAATAAATAATCCTTGTTGTAGGGAAATAATTTTAAATATAGAAAATTTTTATGTACGAAATTGTTCTCCACAGTGTTACTTTTTTTTTTTTTAAAATATTTTTTTTATTTTATTTCTAGGGTAAAATGGGTTCATGGGTTCAAGCCCCGCGTCGGGCTCTGTGCTGACAGCTAGCTCAGAGCCTGGAGCCTGCTTCAGATTCTGTGTCTTCCTCTCTCTCTGATCCTCCCCTGCTCATGCTGTCTCTCTCAGAAATAAAATAAAAATATGTAAAGAAAAAAGAATTTTATAGATTTAGATCTTTGATCCATATTGAGTTCATTTTTGCATGCAGTGTGAGGTAGGGATCCAAATTCATTCTTTTGCATGTAGGTAGCCAGTTGTCCCAGCAACATTTGCTGAAAAACTATTCTTTCCCCATTGAATGGTCTTGGCCCTTTTTGAAAATCAATTGACCATGAATTTTTGTGTTTATTTCTGGACTCTCAATTCTATTTCATTGGTTTATATAACTATCCTCATACCACTGTCATATCATCTTGATTACTGAAGCTTTGTAACAGGTTTTGAAAACAAGTGTGTGTCCTCCAACTTTGTTCTTCATTTTCAAAACTGTTGTGGATAAAATGGCTTTGCAACTCCATAAGAATTTTAGGACCAGCTTATCCATTTCTGGAAAAAAAAAAAGGCAATTGGAATTTTGATAAAGATTGCGTTCAATTTATAGATCAATTTGGAGAGTATTTCTATATTAACAATATTAAGTCTTCTAATCCATGAACACAAGAGGTCTTTCCATTTATTTAGATTTTTAATTTCTTTCAACGTGTTTGAGTTTAGCATACAAGTCTTGTACTTATTTGATTAAATTTACTCATAAGTATTATATTCTTTTTGATGCTATTGTAAAGGAAATTGTTTTCTCATTTTCAGATTGTTCATTGCTACTGTATAGAAATGCAAGTGATTTTGTATATTGATCTTGTATCCTGCTATGTTGCTGGATTTATTTTTTATAAATTCTTTAGGGTTTTCTATATATAAGAGTATGTCATTTTCAAATAGAGATAATTTTTCTTCTTCGTTTCCATTCTTTTTTTTTTTCTTTTCCTTGCTTAACTGCCTACCTAGAACCTCCAATTTAGTGTTGACCGTATGTGGTAAGCACAGACATCCTTATCTTGTTCCCAATCCTAAAGGGAAAGCTCTCAGTGTTCACCAGTAAGTACAACGTTAGCTGTGAATTACTCTGTTAGTTGATTCTGGCTTGTTGAAGTGACTTACAGAGTGTCAACTCAAGGTTGTTCTGAGAATCTAACAAGATCTGTGAAGGTGTTTTCAAAACTGTAAAATACCATTTAGTTTAAGATACACTTACTCAGTAATTTAGTGCTCTTACTCTAAAAAGTTATCTCTAAATGTTAAAGAAATAAAAACAATGTTTGTGAAGCTCTTTTTAATTCCCAACATCCTGATGGAAGTTGAGCACCTATGTCCTTTTGAAGGGTGAAGAGGAAGAGAAGAATCTAGAGAAGGAATCAGAACAAAACTAAGAGGTCGAAAGCCTCCCCCCAGTCCCAACCCCTAAATTTTGTACCTATGGACTCTTCACTTAGCACAACACAGGGCATTCAGGAAAGCAGGAGGTAGAGATGTAAGACAGGCAGGATGTAAGAGGCAGCATGGTACACAGAAAAGAACACAAGATTTAGTGGAAAAAATTGCTGTGATTCCAGTTGTTCAGAAAAAAAAGAAAAAAAAATATGACACGTAAAAGAAGTTTAGATATAATAAACTTCACATCTTCAAAGCTACAAAATCTAGTGACTTACATCTATAAATCCACTCTATATTTATCTAAATTGCTGATGTTAATATGAGTCACTATAATTAATAATGTTAGTAATTCATGATGTATGTGCTTGTAATATTAAGAAGTTTCTCTTTTTAAAAAAAGCAGCTTGATAATAAATATAAGCACAATATATT
>NW_027532607.1:318532-329525 GCF_008692635.1 Crocuta crocuta
CAAAATATTGGTATTATTTATATTTTTATTATTTATAAATAATTGAGTAAAAACTTGGCTGTTGGAAAGCAAAAAGGGATTACAAGCCTATTTCTGTTCAATGGAATGAATATTTAATGAATATCTATAACATCCCAGACACTGTGCTAATGAAGCCGTGACTAACTTTTATTTTTTTGAATGCTTAATAAGAAAAAAATATTGTTTTTTATTTTTGAGAGAGAGAGTGCAAGCTGGGGAGGGACAGAGAGAGGTGGACAGAGGATCAAAAGCAGGCTCTGTGCTGACAGCACCAAGCCTAATGCGGGGCTTGAACTCCCGAATCAAGAGATTGTGACCTGGACAGAAGTCAGACACTCAACTGACTGAGCTACCCAGGTGCCTCAATAAGAAAAAAAAATATTTATAAAATATACATATGACATAAACACCATGAAACAAACACCATGTACCCACCACCTAGTTTAAGAAAAAGAACATTAGCATTTTTTTAAATCAGCTTTTATTGAGGAAAAACATACCTACAGAAAAGTACATACATTAAAGGGTTTGGCTCTGTGAATTTCTAAAATGAAAACACAGTGAGGGTATTTACACCCAGTTCAAGAAAGAGAACATTCCCAGCTTCCCATATTACCGCACCACTAGCCCTTCACCTCCAACTACAGATAACCAATATCTTGTTTTTCTCACCAGAGATAATCAGTTTCGCCTATTTTTGAAACTTTAGATAAATGGAATCATACAGCACAATTTTGTGTCTGACTTCTATCCCTCAATATTATGATTGTGAGACTCATCTGTGCTGCTGTACGTAACACTAGTTCATTCATTTTCATTGCTGTTTATGGTATACAATTACATGAATATGCCACCATTATGGATCCATTTGAGTTGTCTCCAGTTCTGAATCATTAATACTGCTGCTATTAACATGTTTATGCATGTCTTTTGAATAATATTATGTACAAATTTCTATCGGATATACACCCACACACAGTGTCCAGTAGAATTGCTGGGTCATAGCATACACATATACGTTCAACTTTAGGGAATTTTGCCTAATGTGTACAACGTGGTGTTTTGATATAATTTTAATGACTAATTAACATATCCAGCACCTTACATAGTTACCATTTTCTGTGTGTGTGGTTAGGAACAGCTTAAGATCTATTCTCCTAATAAATTTCAGTATATCATTATTAACTAGAGTCACCATGCTAACTAGCATTTTAAATTGTTTCTATGGGAAGGTCACTCAGAATACCAAATTCACCATACTACAGGAAATAACTATGCTTTCTTAAATGTTTAAAAATTGGATACAGATGAAGGTATTAAAGGGAAGAAAAGACAATAACCCTTGTTATTCAAAATAACAAGGTTGAATATAGATTTGGAAAGAAATATGGGAAAAATATCTTCAGCAATTTATTTAAGAAAATAAACTGAACAGGGTTGGTGTGTTTTGTTTTTTTTTTACATTTTATTCAATTTTGAGAGAGAGAGAACAGGGGAGAAAGGGCAGAGAAAGAGAACAGGATTGGAAGCGGGCTCAATGTGGACAGCAGCGAGCCCAAAGTGGGGCTCGAACTCCCAAACAGTGAGATCATGACCTGAGCTGAAGTAGGATGCTCAACCGACTGGAGTCACCCAGGCGCCCCCAAGTCCATGATTCTTCGGCATACACCAGAATCACTTGGAGAATGTATTAAAGGAGATTGCAGGGGCCCCACCAGCAGTTTCTAAATTTCAGCCTGGGGCTGGGCCTGAGAATTTGCATTTCTGACAAGTTCTCAGGTGATACTGATTTGCTGGTCTGCAGATTCCACTTTGAGAATCATTGTATTAAATAAGGAGAAATGAACTTTGTAAAAACAGAAATACTGGTAGGTTCATATCTTCCTACAATAGAAGAGAAAATGCAAAAAAGAGGCCTCAATAACGCTCTTAGGCCATTTCATCATTTAACTGGATAAATACAGCTAAGTTTATTTTGCTGCTCGATAAGCAGTAAACTGATCAGAATAACTAAATTTTTTTAATTCTCCCACACTGATGTTCTTTGGAAGACCCAGAAGTAGTGATAATTGCTAGTTTCCTCGCTTGTCAACCAAGAAAATATTTGTTCATATGCGTATAACACTAAAACACGTCATGATATTTAAAAATCCACCAGCAAAATACTCTTTATTATTTAAGGATTTTAAAAATAAGTGAACGTTGGATTTAAAAAATGACAGCTTATTTCTTACTTTAATAATTTTCCCATTTTCTCCATTACCAAAGATCTATATGACTAGTGCAAAACACGTAACAACTTTAGCACTTCGTTCTGAATTTAGCAAAGGACCAAAATACCCTGCATTACTCATAAACAGCTGATGCTAATTCATTTGGTATTAAATCTATAGAGCACAATGTGTTAGCACTTTTTGGTTTCATGTCAAAAAAAAGAAAGAAAGAAAGATGGGAAAATCAGCTTCCTTGAGCAATTCAGCTGAATTTTCTTTAAACAGCCTTTGTACCTGCCCTTGTAAAATATAAGAAAAAACTGTAAGTCAAAATCAATAGCAATAGACAAAAATAAATTTAAATTTAAAGATATTTTTTAAAAGAGGAAAGGTACTTTCATGTGGAAAAGGGCCAACAAATGTCAAATAAAGAATAATAAGGAGGGGGCAAGAATAATTTTAGCATATAGAAAGAATAATTTTAAAGCTATCATATATAATATTAAATAATATATTTATAATAAAACATATAATCTGACATATTTAATATAATATTAAAGCTATTTTCATTAAAATGCTGAAACTATGTACATATACGCAAACAGAATATAAACCAAAATATAGAGTCCAGACTTAGAGTGGGCATAAAACACAGCACTAAAAGTCAGTGAAAAAAAAGGGTGGACTCAATAAATGATATTAAGACAAGTGACTATACATACGGAAAAGATAAAATTAGCTTCCCAATTCACAGCAAACACAAAAACAAATTCCAGATGAATTAAATACCAAAATGTAAAGCACAAAAACGTAAACCTTTTAGAAGAAAATATTCAAGGTAGGAAAAGATTTCTTTTAAAACACACAAACGTAACAATCATAAAGGTAAAAAAAAGTAGGTATTTATAGCTAGCTACAATGAAGTTTATTTTTGAGAGACAGAGAGAGTGAGCTGGGTAGGGGCGGAGAGAGAGGGAGACAGAATCTGAGCAGGCTCCACTCTGACAGCTGAGAGCCCGATGCCAGGGCAGAGCCCAAAAACCATGAGATCATGACCTGAGGTGAAGTCGGACACTTAACCAACTGAGCCATTCAGGTGTCTTAGCTGGCTATAATGAAAATTTAAATCTAAAACTTTATGGGGCGCCTGAGTGGCTCGGTTGGTAAAGCGACTGACTCTAGATACCGGCTCAGGTCGTGATCTCGTGGTTGTGAAATCAATACCATGTCAGGCTCTGAGCTGAGCTTGGAGCCTGTTTGGGATTCTCTCTCCGGCTCTCTCTGCACCTCCCCTCCTCGTGCTCACTTGCGCACATGTGTGCACATACTCTCTCAAAATAAACACACATACATACATACATAAAAAGTAAATAAATACATAAATAAAACTATAAACATGAAAAGATCATCACTGTCTGGGAGAAGCTATTTGCAACTAAATACATTCAAGGGGCATCTGAGTGACTCAGTTAAGCTTCTGACTTTGGCCAAGGTCATGATCTCGGGGTTCCTGGGTTAGAGCCCACCCATCAGGCTCTCTACTGTCAGCCCAAAGCTTGCTTGGGATCCTGTCTCCCTCTTTCTCTGCCCCTCCCCCACTCGTGCAAGCTTGCATGCTCTCTCTCTCAAAAATAAACGTTTAAAAAAAAATAAAGAGGAGTGTCTGGATGGCTCAGTCGGTTAAGCCTCCAACTTTGGCCCAGGTCATGATGTCATAGTTTGTGAGTTCGAGCACCACGACAGGCTCTGTGCTGATAGCCCAGGGCCCGGAGCCTGCTTCAGATTCTGTGTCTCCCTCTCTCTCTCTGCCCCTTCCTCTCTCTCTCTCTCTCAAAAATAAACAAACATTTAAGAAAATTAGATCCCAAAGCATAACTTACTCCCTACAAAAGGAAAACTCTACAAGTCAATTTTTTAAAAAATGCTAATAGCCCAACAGTAAAAAGGGGCAAAGGATATATACAAAGGATATTCACAAAAGAGGAAATCCCAATGACCAATATGAAAGTGCTCAATCTCACTAGTCATTAGGGAAAAAAATGCAAGTAAGATTGCTTACATCCATCATACGGTAAAAACTAAGATGTATGCAATGTTAAGCGCTGGACAGGACGTGACTGGCAGGCGCTCGCAGACCGCTGGCAAGGCTGCGAGCTGGTGTAATTAGGTAAAGACAAAGGTAACTCATCACCCCGCAATCCTCCACAGCAATGTCCCTGTCTGCAGACAAATATCCTAAGGAAGCTCTCACATATGTATGTAAGGAGACATATAAAAGAATGTGCACTGCAGAAAAAATAAAATTAGAAGCCACTTAAATTATCCTCAGATAAGAAAACAGATAATTGTGGTATATTCACAAAATAGAATGCTACACCGGAAACAGAATATATGTTGGCTCTCTATATACCAACATGACTAAATTTCAAACGCCATTTAAAATTCTTAAAATGCAGGTTGCAGAAGGATACAGTATGACACCATCATATATATATTTTAAAACACACAAAACAACATATTACTTATGGGCATGAGCATACATTAATGTGAACAGAAAGGATCTATACCAACTTTAGGATAGTGGTTATTTCTGGGAAAGGTTAGTGGAATCATAAGGAGATACAAAAGGGATTCAATTCAATCTGCAATGTTTTATTTCTAAAAATCCAAGCCCTGGAACAAATATGTTAGCACTTAAAGCTGGATGGTGAGCATATGGATATATATGTTATTTGCTGTTTTTTTCAGCAGGCTTGAAATCTCTTAAAGTGTATATAACTTATACTCATTTAAGTCCACAGAACTTCTAGAAATAGTTATAGCCATGCAAAGAATATTTAGTTTCCATCATAAAAATAGTTGGAAATTATAAGATTAAATCACTAGGAAACTGAAGGTAGTGTAATGTAGACCTCAGAACCCATTCAAGGGTATTAATATTGAAGTATGAAAAAGGATCTCATTAAGATATTTTTACTGGTATGCCTGGCTGGCTCAGTCAGTAGAACAAATCACTCTTGATCTCAGGGTTGTGAGTTCAAGCCTCACACTGGGTATAGAGATTACTTAAATAAATAAATCTTTTAAAAAAATAAAAAGTCGCTTGAGAGACAGAGAGAGATTTTTGCCTAAGATATCATACCCAGAGTATGGATCCTTAAGAACTGCATTATAGTAAGTGTCTAGTGCATTGCCAATGCAGAGGTCTGCAAGCGTTCACTGTTCTGCCAATTCAAGAATTTCCAACAGTACAATAATACGCTTTCACCTTATACCTCTGCACCTTCATTTAAATACTTGAAAACATACAACCATTTTAGGCATAAATTCCCCTGGTTTTAAAAAGTTATTTTATGGCAAAAAGAGTTCATTTTTATTTTCTAAAATCTATGGCACTTGAAGATCCTTTCAAAAATATCCAGGAAAGTAACAAAAAACAATAACTACTGCATATAAGGTTGCAGAAAGTTGATACGCTTTGGATAGCAAGACTTGGATTTAGGAAAAGACTACAAAGCATTCTGCATTATTTGTTTTGAAGTGTGGTATTGCACATAAGCTATCCCCAACTTACAGCACGTAGTCCAAAACTACCTGAAGGTTATTTGGTAAAGATGTCGTTTACTCACAAAATGTTATAAATGGCTACATTTCCAGACTTGGCTACAAAAATTTCATCAATATAATAACTGATACGAAACACATTAGCTTGCCCTCATCAAAACCTGGTATTAGGTAAATTTTACCTCTAACATCTTTCTACACCTCTTTCAATTCCTAAGACAGTTCTCTCCCTTAGATTCCTATTTAACATCACCTTACTCCTATTTCTTCACAACAAATTACCTCAACTAGGTGTAAGAATTTATGAAGTGATCCATTGGTTTTCTTTGCATGAATGCATGGATATTTCTAGAATGGGACTACGGAATCTCCAGCAAGTGACATTTCTGGCAATTTTAAAAGGCAGAGTACAAAAAGTTCAGGCAATGTGGTAAGCCTTTCTTCTTTTCTTTTCAGTAAGTAGGTGGTGGTGACAGTGTAAAAGGCCCAGAAGGTAACACCATTTGAGTAACTTTACTGAGGAGCCTCTCCCGACTCAGAGTCAGCTCTCCTAAGCGATTAAGGCTGAATTTCAGATCCTTCCTTTCCTCTACTTCTGATTCCATGATTCCAAACAAGCTGTAGTGTAAGAGTTCTGACAGGCAGTGTGGGCCTGAGGCAGTGGTAGCCATCTGTATGCGGAGTTCATTTATAAATAGAAGTCTGTATTTAATGTCAGTAATAAGAATTAGAACTGTAGAATCTGCTTCATTACTAGCAAACATTTAATACTTACTGCCTAATTGAATCTTTTTGAAGAGCCAAAGGTAACCAAGTTTAAATCAATTCATCATTATAAAATGTATCCAACTTACAATACCATATTTTTTCATATAGTAAATAGACTAAAAGTCAAAAATTTTCTTCTAAGTTCTTTGTCTTTCAAAACTTTCATTATTATTATTATTATTATTATTATTTTAGCAATCTCTACACCCAACCTGGGGTTTGAATTTACAGCCCCAAGATCAAGAGTCACACGCTCCACCGACTGAGTCAGCCAGGTGCCCCAAGGTTCTTTGCTTTTCAGATTAGCAGCTTCAAGATATTTTAGGATTAATCAAGTTCTAATGACCTAGATGCTACATACTGAATAACATCACACATTTCATTCTTCAGCCAATTTCCAAACTAAACATGATGCTGCCCTTTTCTGACCAAAAAAGCCAAGGACAAGATACACAAGTTACTAATGCTACCAACAACAACAATCAGTGATACAACAACACAGCAACAAAAACCACCTTCAATTACAAAGTGAATATAAATGCCATTTACAAAATGTCAGAATGCCAAAATTACACTAACCAAAAGCAATAATTCAAAATAGGTTTTCACCCCTAAAATAGAAATTCAGAACCCATTTTAAAAGTATTACAACAAGGCTAACTCTATTTGCTCAACATCAATACAGTTACTAGGAAATTATGATTATCACAGGATAGACAACAAAGATGGGCCAAAGATAGATAGGCCAATCAGATTTTCCAAAAGATAGAAGGTAGTTTTTGAAAATGAAACTTTGGCAGCAACCTCCAGAAGTTCTAGCTAAGGTAAATCTACCTGGTGAAGCAGGGAATAGTAACAGGGCTGAATTTATACCTTGAACCTACTTCTTGTGAGCCTGGAAAATTACTGAGCCTCTCTCTCTGAGTAACACAATATTAATAGTACCTAGCTTGCAGGGTGATTTTGTCAGAATTAAATGAGATACGTTTGTAATTAAGTGATGGTACCCAAAGTATAAAGATCTGTATCAGCCTAGAGGAAAGTCTCTAACAGCATGCTTAAGGCTATTTCTGACCCATCTTATTCTCCTTTTTAATAATGGCTTGAATGTAGACACAGAAGTCATGATTTTAAACCTACAGGAGAAAACAAAACTGACAGACAGAGCTGGGTTATGTAACATAAAAGAATCAAGAATCAAGAAGACTTGAACAAGAAGTAGGTAGGCCCTGACCTTTAAAAAAAAAAAAAAAAAAGAATTGTAAAGGGGATACATGTGAGGTTTTATACTTAGGTTCAATAAACCAATTGCATGATACCTAGAATGGGGTGGGGAGCCAATTTTAAAATAACACAAGAGTTTTAACCGACTGCAAGCTCATTATGAGCCAAGAGTGTGATTTACTGCAGAAAAAAAGCAAATACAGGGTGCTTGGGTGGCTCAGTTGGTTAAGCGTCCAACTTTGGCTTAGGTCATGATCTCGCGGTACGTGAGTTTGAGCTCCACATCAGCCTCTGTGCTGACAGCTCAAAGCCTGGAACCTGCTTCAAATTCTGTGTCTCCCTCTCTCTCTACCCCTCGCCTGCTCACACTCTGTCTCTCTCTCTCTCTCTCTCTCTCTCTCTCTCTCCTTCAAAAATAAATAAACATTTAAAAAAAGCGAATACAATTTTACCCTATATTAATAACACTAGTGTCCAGCTAAGGAGAGTAATAAGAGTTCAGCATATAGTGAAGAATAATCACTGTGTTACATTTTAGAAGAAACACTGGTAAAACATTTCCAGAGGAATGTAACCTAAATGATGAAAAGTTTGGAATACAGAATGTTTGAGAAATTGGGGATGTTTAATTTGAAAAAGAGAAAATCTGAGATAATATGTAACATGTTTTCAAATATCTGAGGAGCTGTCACATGGAAAATGAATTATTTTCTTTAGCTCTATGTAACTCTAAAAAGCAGAAATCATATCTACCTAAAAATTACATGGAACCCCATACAAAAAAGACCTAACATGACACTAAAATGGGCTGGCTTTAATGGTGATGCACCCTCTATTGCTAGAATATTCAAACAGAGATTAGATTAGAATCATTATTTATTTATTTATTTTGCAAAGAGAGAGAGAGAGCGAGCATGCACATGTGTGCAAAGGGGTGGCAGGAAGGGCCAGAGAAAGGGAGAGAGAGAATCCCATGCAGGATCCCTGCTGTAAGTATGGAGCTCCAAATGGGGCTCGAACTCACAAAGGCTGAGATCCTGACCTGAGCCAAAACCAAGAGTTCAGACACCAGACTGAGCCATCCAGGCTAGATGAGATTCGTTTTAAATTTTTTTAACATTTATTTATTTATGAGTCAGAGAGTGAACAGGGGAGGGGCCGAGAGAGGGAGACACAGAATCTGAAGCAGGCTCTAGGCTCTGAGCTGTCAGCACAGAGCCCGATGCAGGGCTCAAACACACGAACCGTGAGATTATGACCTGAGCTGAAGTCATAGGCTTAACCAACTGAGCCACCCCGGTGCCCCTAGTTTCTATCGTAAACAAAAATGTATTGAGCATCTAGGTGCCAGTGTGCAAAGCACAGATTCTAGTGCGTAAAAAACTAACATGGTCTCTTCTTTCATGGAAGATAAATAGTAAAGGCAAATAATCACACCAATAAATTTAAAATGACAAACCGCTGAGGTGACTGGGTGGCTCAGTAGGTTAAGCGTCCAACTTCGGCTAAGGCATAATCTCATGGTTCTCAGGTTTGAGCCCTGCATCCGCCTCTGTGCTGACAGCTTGGAGCCTGGAGCCTGCTTCAGATTCTGCGGCTCCCTCTCTCTGCCCCTCCCCCGCTCATTCTCTCCCTCCCTCTCTCTTTCTCTCTCTCTCTCAAAAAATAAACACTAAAAAAAATTTTAAATCACAGTAAAATCTCTAAAGAAACTAATACAGTTTTCAAGAGCATGGAACAGAGGATCCTGACTTCTGTGGGACCAGAACACGCTTCTCTCGAGTAGATGCGTGATATATGAGTAGGAGGTAAATGATTGGGAACAGAACATTACAAAGGAAACAGCACATGCAAAGACCTTGTGGTATGAAAAACTACTAAAGTTCAAGGAATTGAATGGCTTATATAACCTGAACATAGAGAGTAAGAGAATGAGTAGAGAGAGGCAGGAGTGGAACCACAAAGGGCCTTAAAGGCCCAGTTCGGATTTGATGTTCTCCCAAAAGTAGCTCGATGCTAATGACGTAGGGGTTTAAGCAGCAACAGGCATGAGAGAAAACAATCAATGCGGAAAATGCTGTAAAGAGACCTCTAGCGAGCTTTCCAAAGTAGTCCAGACCACAAATGATGGTAGTTAGGGAAAATGAGGTGGAAATGAAGATGTAGAGAGGACAGATTGAAGAGATTTTTAGGATGTTAAAATGACGAAACCCACATGACCATTCCAGTGGGTTATTTGGCTACAGTTTAAAGCAGCAATGCCCAAGCCAAATTCTTTGGCCCTAATAATATCCTTTTTTGTAAGGAGCAGGAGGGAGGGGGCGTCGTTGGGGAACAGAACTCTGATGAATTTTACAGGGGGGCAAAGGATGTGGGGAGAGAGAAGAGGTATGAAGGATGACCGCGACCACCACCACCCCACCCCACCCCACCCCACGCTGGTTTCCAGCCTATATAAGCGCATGGACAGTAGTGCCATTCACTGAAATAGAAAACAGAGAAAGTACTAATTAGGCGGGTTTAGATTTGAACAGTAGACTTTGAGGTGCCTTGGTTTTAAATACACAGTCTGACATATTGATCTGGAACTTCAAGGATAAGTCTGGACTGGGAGTAACATACTGAGAATCCTGGGCATATAGATGGTACTTGAGGCTGTAGGCTTCGAAGAGGATGCCTGAAGAGAAAACAGAGTGACAAGAAAGCCCTGAGTAACGTCTGCATTGGCTAACAGGGTAGAGGAGGGTGAGTCTGCAAAAGAGAGGGGGGAGTAAAAACAGGAGCAAGGCTGTAGAGAAGCCCCGGAAGAGCGTTTTCCATGAAGGAGGCAATGGTCAATGACGGCAAACGCTGTGCAGACATCCAGTCGGACAAAGAATGGAACATGTCAAGTAAGTGTAGGGTCACGTTTCTGTAGAATGAAAGGGCCAGAAATCAGACTGCAGTGGGCGGGCTGAGGGGTAAGTAAGGGGTAAACAAATGGGAGACAATAAATGTACACAACTCTATCAAAATTTCTGGCTGAAAAGTGGGAAGAGAAAACGGGACAGCTGTGCGGGTGGAGGGTTTGTCTTAAGGCGGGAGAAGCTTCCACACGTGAAGAGGAAACAGGTGAATACACAGGAGTGGGGTTCCTTCCGTGGGAAAACAGAGCATCTGAAGCATGGGTGGAGGGAGTAAGCATAGATAAAAGAAGAGGCTCC
>NW_027532607.1:329543-380918 GCF_008692635.1 Crocuta crocuta
TGGGGGGGGGAGGAAGGAAGAGAAAGAGGTCAAGTTAAATGACCTTTAAGGTCTCTTCTCACTCCATAATCTCATGACTGACAATTTCTTTCAGATAGGACATTTGCATGCATGCATAGATCTATGCAAACTTGTTCAAATATTCCAGTATAACTCAATCAGCCAAGCACATCCTTATCCCCAATGACGCAGTTAATGTCCCCAGGTTTATGACCAGTGTAATCTCTGGGCAGGATCCATCCCCTCAAAGGGTTTTTAGCTCGACGCACACTGCAGTGGAGCACTGTACCAGCCCGATCTCCCCTTTGCCAAACCCATACTACACCGCGATCTTCAGAGGCTAAAGGAGGAAGTAAAATTTAAAACCCTGAAACTACCACATATGCCGCTGCATTCAGAGCGACTGTCATTCATAAACACAAAACGCGACTCCCCAAATGCATCTCCATTCCAAGCTGAAGACATTCCTGCCTGACCCGACAGTGACAGGTCCCCTAGAGAGCTGGGGTTTCACACTAAAAGTCACTTGAGTCCCCTCGCCCTTTCCCAAGACAAGTCACTCTGAAGAAGCAGAAACGGGTCCCTAATGATCCTTCCCAAAGCCCTCGCCCCAATGCAGCAGACGGATCCCCCGCAGTTATTTCAGCGGCTGCATCTACTAAGCCCTCGAGTGCGGAGAACACCCCAGAGCCGGTCCGACGGGGCTGGGACGACCACAATCGGGCGGCTGCCTTGGGGGAGGCGGGTAACAAGACCCAAGGGATGGAAAGGGGGAATCAAGGGAGACCCAGGAGGCGCGGGTGGGTGGTGAGGGGTCACCTCCCCTAGAGCTTCCTCAGGGGGATGGAGTTTCCGAGGAGGGCTTAATCCCCTGCCACCGCTCCCCCTTCTCACCCTCATGCCCTTCTCCGGCTTGCCGCCCCCTCCGACTCCCCATTCGCTCGGACTCACTCCCCCTCCCCTGGAGCCATCTGGACTTCGGAGTGCCCGNGGGCTCGACGGCCGCCTAGCGAGGGCGGGGAGGTGACGCCATCTTAAGCGGCAGCTGTGGGTGCAGTGACTCCGTGTTTCTTTCGAGGACCTGTCGCTCTCCGATGTCTCAACGGCTTCTTTTGCGAATCTTGTCCCATCTGGCCGTTTGTGCCGCAAGGCCTTTGATGCTTTAATGACTTAGCCTTGTTTCTCTTTGCCCGCTGCCGCTTGCGCAGTAATGGCCTTTCTGCGTCCAGATCCCCTGAAATGGGTGAATGTGCCTGAGAGCTCTCCGCGCGGGTACAGTTGGTTCTGAATTCAAGTTCTGTGTTAATTCAAGCTTTTCTCTGTAGGCGAGCTCGTTTACCTAGTGCCTGGAAACTATCAGCGTTGGACTTTATACTTAGCTGATGTGTCGCCTGGAAAACTAATTTCATCAAATTTGAAAGTGAATTGTGATTATTTCTATAACTTTATGGTCTATCGTAACTATTAAGTATATTTATCTATAAAGGTAAGGTTTTTAACAATCTTTGTCATTCCCCAGGGTTGTTTCATTTTAGACTATAGGTAGAATTTGAATGAAGTGTGCCCTAAATTCTTAATTTTTTCACCTCGATATACCTACTATAGCATTTCCTCGCTGGAATCTCAGAATAGAAGATAATAGGGGCGCCTGGTCGGCTTTGCTGGTAGAGTGACTCTTGATCTCAAAGTTGTGAGTTCAGGCCCCACATTGAGCATGGAACCTACTCAAAAAGAATTCTTTAAAAAAGAATAGAGGATAAAGAGAAAATAAATGATAGTAACAGCAGCCGCACCCCGCAAGGTTGAGATTCTGCCTAACGGTTTCGTTGATGCTTTTATTGCCCCTGCCCTACTAGCTTAAATTTTCTCCATATTTACACAAGACACAGAAAAACAACAGGATTTGTTATCTTTCATTTCTCACAGATAATTAGGAAAAAAAAAGTTTTTCCAGCATGAGCAAAGGAAAAGAATTTGAAGAGCTGGGCATGCTTAGTGGTTTAAAATTGAGAATAAAAATCTTTTTAAGTGGCCTGAAGGCAGGACAGGGACAGAAGTAAAAAAGATCGGGGCAGTTTTATAAACTCTCACACTGTACGTGAGAATCATACTGCATTATTGAACAAATCAGATGTTAATTAAATCGTCAGTCGGTCAGAGTTTATCTGGGAAGACAGAACTAGTTAAATTCTGATCTATTAACTTGCAAAAACTACAAAAATTATTAGAATGAACTGGGGAGCCTGGAGGCATAGGTTCTTAGCCCTGTTCTTTCTTTGCCAACTCACTTGACAAATCCCTTAACCTCTCTGAGCCCGTTTCTGTATTCTCTCACAAAGTAAGGGGTACAATTAGATGAGCTTAATGGCTGCATCTTAACATTTTTTTGATACTTTGAATTTGTCCCTCTGAATCAAAGAGATTTACCAAACGGATCCAGAGGATGACATTGGTTCTCAGTCCAATGACCTCATGTTATTTTCAAGGCCAGAGAGTAATGCAAATGTATTTATACCACTGGTTTGTTACTAAGTAAAATAGATTGCAAGGGAAAATATCTTTAATCTGTCCAACAAGGAGGAATACTTTCCACTTAGGAAAGATAAGCCTCCTGGTTGAGTTCCAGTGTGTCTGCTTAGAGCATGTATACCCATGATAAGCAGTTCTATGTAGCATCTCACAAGTGGCGTATACTCAGCAGAATCATGCACACAGTCCTGCGGGTGGGTGTACCAAAGAAGCTCTAGATAGCCATGAACTCTTGCCCTTAAGGTGCTTAGTATCCAACTGGAACAGAAGGATTCTGAGACATTGCTTCAGGCTGTCACAGTGTCTGTGCAGATTCCTGTCTGTGCCTTGCACAGATATTCAAGGTTATCTTATAGTGGAGCTGATTCTGCATCACCGTTGAGCAATTCTTACAGAGATAGTCAATAGACAACGAATATTTCGCTGCCCCAAGTCCATGTCTCTCTTTCCAGGTCACGGTTGCTCCAGCTCATGCAGCTTGGAACCAATGTCAGACAAAGTGCCCTGCCATCCCCTGGCCCAGGAGGGAGCATAGAACTCAAGCTGGATCAAGCAGATGCTCTCTCTCTCCCCTCAGTGACTATCCTGAGGAAGAGAGAAAACTGAGCGGATTTACTGCAATGGTGTCCCCTTGAAAAGACCATTTATGAATTATCTAGACCCCTGGAGTTTATCTGGCTTCTGCCTTAGGCAAAATCTGGCTGTCCTTCTTTGTTTTCATTTGTTTGTCACTTTCCTTCTTCTTTCCCTTCCTCAAAAAAATACCTCCCTCAGCTCTTCATTGATCCTGCAATCCTTTTTTGTTTTTTGTTTTTATTTATTTCTGAGAGAGAGAGAGACAGCGTGAGCAGGGGAGGGTCAGAGAGAGGAGACACAGAATCTGAAGTAGGCTCCAGGTTCTGAGCTAGCTGTCAGCACAGAGCCCGACACGGGGCTCGAACCCACAAACCGCAAGATCGTGACCTGAGCCAAAGTTGAATGCTTAACCTACTGAGCCAACCAGGCACCCCAATCCTGAAATCCTTTTAACATGATTTCCTTTTACAATGAGAAAATAGGTAAGACAGCAAACAATGATTTAAATTTATCCTTTTTTAAAAAAAATGCCCAACATGGGGCTTGAACTCACAACCCTGAGATCAAGAGTCACACGCCCTAGTGACTGAGCCAGGCTGGTGTCCCTAAATTTATCCTAAAGTGTAAATGACTAACATCATTGTCTAGGGCTGGAGGGTGTTTTAGGGGGACCACAAGGTGGATGAGGGGAGACTAGGAATAGAGCCAGAGAGGAAAGGGGTGTTAGATACCTCAAATGAGAGCACAAAATATAATGACGTAGTAAGGAATTGGATATAGCAGTATCTAGGATAAATAACAGTGAGTAGTGGGGAGTAAGAGTTTGATCAAGATCAGTTCTTGTTAAACATGGCTACTCTGTGACCCAAAGTGATGGCCAATTTTATGTATCGATTTGGCTGAGTCACAGTGCCCAGATAATTGGTCAAACATGCTGGATGTTTTTCCACCAGGATATTTTTAGATGAGATTTACATTTAAATGGATTTTGAAAAAAAAAAATAAATAAACCCATGGATTTTGAGTAAAGTAGATTGCTCTCCATGATGTGGATGGGCCTCATCTAATCAGTCAAAGGCCTGAATTGACTAAAATGCTAATTCTCTCTGGAGCAACAAGAAATTTTCCAGCAGACTGCCTTCTAAATTCATCTGCAATATCACATCTTCCTGGTTTCCTGGCACACTGCCTTTGGACTTGAAGTGCAACTCTTCCCTGAATCTCTAACTTGCCAGCCTCCCTTATCAAATTTTTGGACTCCCTAAGCCTCCACAACCGCACAAGCGAGCCAATAAATCTTTTTATTTTATATGGATATGTATATGTATCTCAGTATATATCCATTGGGTCTGTTTCTCTGGGGAACCCTGTCCAGCACACTCCATGACCTGTCAGTGACAATGAAGTGATAGTGAAATTCAATATCACCTGTTCTACCCTGATGGGTGACCAACATCTATAGGTGGAGGCCTGATTCAAAGACTTGAAGACTGCATGGATATAATTCTATGTTCAGATTACTGACCCTTAAGCATCATTCCATTGGAATGGGGCTGAGTAACTTTCGGGTTACATAGACATTTTGGTTTAACAGTTGTAACAATTTAACTGGGGGAAAAATTTCTTTTCGTGTTTTGAAGACTAAGGGCAATAGTAAACAAGGTAGAAATGAACTGATTCAGTGTCATCTAGTTTATATAATTAACCAGTGCAGGTTTTTGGTGCTTGCCATGTCCCCCAGAACAAAACGACCTTTTGTCTGCGGAAACCCTAGGGTTAAATGAGTGGTGGTGAGGGGGGAACAGAAAGGTGTTTTAGTCACTTCGAGGCGTGGGTTTCAAAGATCTTCCAACAAGACTGCATGCAGGTGTTTCAGAGAACAGTGCTGTGTAGGGAATTCGCCACTGCATTGTAAATGTCAGAAAGCATCCTCCAGTGGCCGTGTGTATGTGAGTGACAAGGACCTGCACCCACCCCTCCTGTAGGAGCTATCAATGTGAAGCAAATAAAAGTGGGCTCCAGGGCCCCTTTTATACCCTTCCCTCTGCACCACCTCATCTCTTTCCCAAGTTCTTTCCTCATTAGTAACCTAATATATCACTCCTCCCAGAAGTATATGCAATTGCAATTTAAGAGAATATTGCTGGGGAGAGCAATGCCTTACCTAAGGAAACAACTTGCTACAGGCGAAATTTCAAAAATTGTGACATCTCTCTATATGTGGATAATGATCCTTATTCTTGCCCCTCCAATCATAACCCACAGGCCAGCCACCCATGGCCCAAGCTTAAGGGAGCCTTGTTGAAAATTTCATTTTACAGCCCCATCATAGCCAGTTTTAGGAAAATGGAGTTGCCATCCGTTTGTTTTCTGTCAGAGAAACCTGTTTTCCAAAATGATGGCTAAGGCTAGGTAACGGAGCAAAATGAAGAAAGGATATGGAATTTTTAAAGAAAGGAAGACTAGCTGATGCAATGCAGCATTCTAGCTGCAGTCAGATTTTGTTGTTATTGGGCTTTTGGGGGGTTTTTTTGGCTTTCTGTGTTTTTTTGTTTTGTTTTTTGGATGAATAGGTCTTTTTCTCTTTGGAGGATCAAGGACAAACACCTATAGTCACAAAAATCAATTTATTCTGGAAAGTCTGAGTGGGCAGGAGAGATGATAGAATCCTCCATGGAAAGGAATGAATGTTGCTATGGAAACCAGATGATCCTTTAGTGCAAGCCCCAAAGCACTTGCCAGGCTGCCTAACCCTGCATATTAATATTGTGGGTCTGGAGAGCTGCTTGCATCTCTTTGAAAAAGGATGATTCAGATATCGGACTTTTTTTTTTAAGTTTTATTTAATTTTTTGAGAGACAGCCTGGGTGGGCGCACAAGCGGGGGAGGGGCAGAGAGAAAGAGAGACAGAATCCCAAGCAGGCTCCTCACCATGGGGCTCAAACTCAAACTGTGAGATCATGACCCAAGCAGAGATCAAGAGTCCGAGGCTTAACTGGCTTGGCACCCAGGCACTCCCCCAGATATTGATTGGTCTTATGAGCTTTGACGCATTTTGAGAAAAAGGAAGTCAGAGTCTCCTGGGAAGGGCTGCGATGCCTGGAATCTTAAGACACTAGAGGCCCACAGCCCACAGTTCCCTGGGCATGACAATACTGTGTATCTGGTGGTTCTCAGGAGGGCTTTAGAGAAAAAGTGAAGGTGTGTCTTAAGGTTTCTCCTAAGGGTTAATTTACGGGAGGGCTGTTTCTGGGGCAAGGAACATGTGCAACAGGGTTTTTCAAGACAAGGAGAAGACATCTCTTGTGTAGAAGTGTGACCAGAATAGAGGGATAAGGGGTCCCTGGCTGGCTCAGGAGGTAAAGCATGTAACACTTGATCTTAAGGTCATGAGTTCAAGTCCCATGTTGGGGCATAGAGATTACTTAAATTAATAATAATAATAATAATAGTAATAGAGGGATACAGTTAGTGATACTTGGGGGACGGTGGTGTGTGTGTACTATGACATTTAGATTCTCTAAACTTAAATGTTTTCACATGAGAATTAGATCAGATCATTATCATACAGTATCTAACACATTCAGTACCAGATCCAGCAGTTACACAGCAGATACTAACTACCACTACCAAGAGTACTAGTTAGTAATGCTCTTAACTAATCTTAAAGTCTAACTCAGAAAAGGAAAGCAGTCTCCAGATAAGATATTTTTCAGGGTGAAATGATCTTTGTTTCTCCCAAGAGCACTCTGTACTTTCCATCCTGTACAAATAACATTCTATTGACAAGTGATATTTTCTATTTAAAAAAACACTCCACTCAGCCAACATCACCACAAGCAATTTATTTATTGGATCACCACAATTGAGCTTGATAAACCCCCTGACAATTACCATGATCTCAATTAAAACTTCTTCCTGATTGTCAGTTTTATATTTAAAAAAAAATAAGTTTTGCCCTATGAAATTAATATTTTCTCTCAATCACTTAAAATCACAACCTTGTCTCCTAAACACACTTACTAGTAAATTAGAGCTGTTTTCTTCTAGCCCCTCTCCCATACATTCTCCAGTATATTATAGTAAAAAATATATGAAACATATATGTATATCTAAAACATGCATATAAACACATAGAACATAAATATGTTTATATAACATGTCTCTGTGTTAATGTGTGACCTTTAATAATTGAGTGCCATGTGGGCAGGGACTTTGTTTTATTCACAGTCCTAGTATAGATCTTGGGAAAACAATGCATATTTTCAGGTCATTGGGGGTGGAGGGATAAAGTCCCATTATTATCAGCTCCAACATTCCATTGTATAAACAATGGTAGGTAAAAAACTTTTTGCCATTTCATCTTTCATGTTATGAGGAATCCATTTAAGCAACCTTCATAATTGCTGGCAAAACAGTTTTGCATCTTTGACTTAAAAGTCAGAAAAAACACACGAATAGATGTAGTAGATGAAATAAAAATATTAGTAAACATTTAGGAAAAAACAAGTAAAGAAATGAAAATGAAACCAACATGAGATCTTTTATTAACAAACAAAACATTAAAATGAGCTTACCAAATGATGAAGTAAGCACTGTTTTTAGTTGGTTGATGGGAATGTACGTTTGTACAGTCTACTCAGAATATAATTTGGCAGTGTAATTATTGAGACTTAAACAACTTCATGTTTTGACCCAGCAATTCCACTTCTGGAATTCTTTCCTGAAAAAAATAGCAAGGAATATTGGGGAAAAAGTTCACTGCAACATTATTCATATAGAAAACTTAAAAACAATCTGAACATTGAACTCCAAGAAAAGGATTAAATAAATCAGGGTGTATCTATGTGACGCAATATCCCACAGCTATCAGAAATGTTAAAAATATTGAGGCGCCTGGGTGATCAGTGGGTTGAGCGTCTGACTTCAGCTCAGGTCATGTTCTCACTGTTCATGAGTTTGAACCCCATGTTGGGCTCTGTGCTGACCTCTCAGAGCCTGGAGCCTGCTTTAGATTTTGTGTCTCCCTCTCTCTCTGCCTCTCCCTTGCTCATGCTCTTTCTCTCTCTCTCTCAAAAATGGATAAACATTAACAATTTTTTAAAGAAATGTTAAAATGTTAAGTAATGTGGAAAATGCTCAGATTAAAATGGTAACTGGGAAAAAAACCCAAGTTTTATGTATTCATAATCTGAACTATGTAAAAATTGCTCAGAAGAATGACTGGAAAGAAATCATCCAAAATATAACAGTGATTCCCTCTAGGTGATAGAATGATGGGTGATTTTTTTCCTTTTCTCTTACCTTTCTTCTCTTCCTCTCTATGGTGAGAAATGCCATTTTTCATGTATTTTTAAAAATGACTTTGTATGAGTTTTTATAGTCAGAAAAAATATTTTAAGGAGTTATGTAGAAAAACCTCCTATATGTTTACTTTCATATGTACAATCACTGTGACCGGGACAGAAAGTATCTCATTGGCAAGATTAAGACCTATGCTTTTATCTGTGATCGGCTACTTAATTTTCCTCTGTAAAATGGAAATGATAGTTTCTAATTCATGAGGCATTATGGTCTTGCAGGGAAAGTCCTTAACTTTCATTGCAAACGGTATGTGTTCAATAGGTGTTCATTTTTTATTATTTTTGTTAGGTATCATTTACAGGAGTTGGTTACCTTTTTAGGTAACCAAGTTGACATTGAGGGCGGCTGAGTTATTAAGTGTAAGTGAAGACTGGTACTGTGACATCTGAACTGTGCAGGTGGCTAGTATTTTACCCAACTGTTGAAAATCTGTTTGTTTAGAGACAGGGCTTCAGTCTAGCTTCAGACTGAGTGGGAAACTTTCCTTAAGCCTAAATTCGGTGTCATCGTCTGGGTATTTCCTACACCGGACACCGCCCCAAACTAGTTTCTACTTTTAGCTCAACCGCGGTCAATTTCCTTAAATATCACAATGAATTTGGCCCCGCCCACATGCCCCCACCCGGTTGGTTCGAATGCTCCCGGGTTGAGTTCAATCCCAGGGATTTTTCTGAGTTGATTGGCGCAGCAAATCGGAAATCCTTTTACCTTTCTGATTGGTCGCGCGCGGCATTGGGGCGGGGCATGTGGGCGTGTCTTGCCTGGAAGCCGGGAGCTGTCATTGGACGATGAACCCGGCATTTCCAGAGCTTCGTGCCGTCGCCTAGGTCGCGAGGGGCGGGCCTCCTCCCGCCCAGGCTCTTATTGTCCTTGGCATTGGTCAGACGTGTCGTCACTCACAGAACTTCGAGCTCATTGGTAAGAAGTCTCCAAGAGGCGGTGAATGATTGGTTGGTTGTCGTTCCCGCCCCCGCGCCTGTCGCCATTTTGCAGAGAGGAGCCGAAATCCGAAAGGCAGCGGTGTGGGTAAACGTGCCCAGTGCGGCTGCAGGTGAGTGCGGCTGGGCTCCAGGGGCGGCGGTACTCAAGGCCTGGCTGGATTTTCGCACCGTCAGCTGCCAGGAAACCAGAGAACAGCGGTCGGTCTGCGGAAAGGGTTTGGGGTCCCTGCCCCTTCTCCACCTTATGTAGCGTCGGCGCTGCGGGTACCCGGGTGAAGCTTGGAGCGTCCACCCGTGGCCCCCGGCTCTGCCGAGAGCAGGCAGGTTGAGAGGGAGTGGCCTGGTGGGCGGGCAGAGAAGGCATTCTGGGCCCTTCCCGGGGACCCGGCGCCCGTGCCTGCCCGCCGCGCACGCCCACTTGGGGGTCCCCCACTCATTCGTGGACCGGGGGTCTCGCCACCGTTCCTCCCTGATGGATAGTCGGTGCTTGTGGCAGGGAAGGGTGAGCCTGCCGAAAAGGTGCCGGGATCGGGGGGCATTTTTCCCCAGAGGGTGTTCAGAGACGCAGCGGGATTTGGGAGCCTCTGGGAGATGAGGAGTAAGAGGAAAAGAGAAGCAGGAGGGAAAACCTAGGTGGTGTCCTGTGTGTGGCTGGGAGGGGGAGTGGAGCATGAGTATTTGCCTCAAAGGACATTTGGTGGCAAGTATCTCTCCCCTCCACCCCCAGCACGTTCCTTATAATTTTTCTCGTCTATGCGATTTGTGTTTTTTCGGAAACAAAGGCAAGGCATCTAGTATTGTCGCCCAACAAGATTTTGACTGCTGCAATGCCCTGGATGTTTGTATTACTTTACATATAGACCATCTATGAATGATAAAAGCATTCATCATTCTTTGGTTGTAGCAGTTCATCTTTACTTCATTTATGTACGGGATACATGCTCGGCTTCTCTTCTCTGATGGTCGAACGGAATGGTGTGTGCTCGGACATCATACGTGTTAAGTAAGCTACTGTGGCAAACCGGGCCTATGGAATTTGATGATCTTTCCTCTGAGGTCACTAGGGTCCAGATGAATGAGAGATTGGCTGTCCTTGTTGCATTTTCTGTCTGCTCTGCCGAGGAGTAAAGTTTTTTTCTCTGGTTAGCAGTTTAACAGAAAAATCATAGTCTTTAGAACAAAGTTTTTTGTTGTTGTTGTTTTTGTGGAAGAATCTTTGCACACTTTGAGGAGCTTGCTTACAGATGCAGACACAGTACTACTTTTAAGTCTTTGGAATGTCAGGCTCACACTTCATAGGCTGATGTGTTAAAAGACTGTAAATTCCTGCAAAGCTAGTCTGTCTTTACTGTTGCCTTTCTTTATAGAATCTATTATACACTTTACTAAAAAATAAAATATTGAACACTTGGGCTGTTAGATGTCAATACAGTGATTACCTTTTTGGAGGCAAGGACTGGGATTGAGGGACAAGGAGATCTGGGTTGCTGATAATCATCTTTTTTTGTTTGGTTCATGACGTTTGGTTAAACTGTATGGTTATCATGTGTTTTTATCTGTATGTAAATTACATTTCGACATAAAGCAAAAAAAAAAAGTTGGCTAAGAGGCAGGTGATGTCAACAGTGGATGCTATGGGATCGCCTCACCTCTGCCTTGTTTCTGTGTTAACAGTGCAGTGTCCCAATGCTGTATTTCCTCCCCTATGAAAAATTTTTAGGTTCTTTTCTGGGTATTGATACTGTTTGCTAGCCAAGGGCAACTACAAAATTTCTAAGAGAAACCAATGCTTAACTCGCCTTAAGGACTTTGCTTCACATCCTGTAAAATATACTGGTTCTCTCCTTCTTTAGTTCTTATTTCAAGAGAGCGTAGATGTGCCTGTTGTGAGATTGCTTCCATACTTAGGGCGACCAAAGCCTGCTGCTATAGTGGTAGCATGGAGACTGTGTTCCCACTTATCCCACTTGGACGCTGCAATGGAAAAAGAGAATTTTCTGGCAAGACTTCAAAAAGCTTAGTTGAATTTCCCCCTTGAAAACTAGACACACTACTCTTTATTGACCGAATTAAACTTAACGTTGTTTAAATCTTACCAGGAGCCGCCTCTAATAGAGACTTGTATTTTCTGTATGATGTTTCTGTATCTCTGCAGACCAGTCACTTACCATGCTTTTCTTTTCATTCAGGTAACGGAATTCAGTCACAATGGGGAACGTTTTTGAAAAACTGTTCAAAAGTCTATTTGGGAAAAAAGAGATGCGGATTCTTATGGTGGGTTTGGATGCGGCTGGAAAAACCACCATCTTGTATAAATTGAAACTGGGAGAGATTGTGACTACCATCCCTACGATAGGTATGTTCAGGGCCTGTAACAAGAACAATTTACGATGTAGTATGTTATACTCTGCATGCTTTTTATGTTATTGATTACCTTTTTTTTTTTTTTAAGTTTATTCATTTTGAGAGAGACAGTGTGAATGGAGGAGGGGCAGAGAGCAGGAGAGAGAGAATTCCAAGCAGGCTCCACACTGTCAGTACAGAGCCCGATGTGGGGGTCGAACTCACAAACCATGAGATCATGACCCAAGCTGACTGATAACAGGAGCTGGAGATGCTTAACCAACTGAGCTACCCAGCCACCCCCTGAATACTTCTTTTTATTTATTTTTTTAAGTTTATTTATTTTTGAGAGAGGGAAGGCATGATTTGGGGAGAGGCAGAGAGAGAGAGGGAAAGAGAGAGAATCCCAAGCAAGCTTCCACACTGTCGAAGCCCAGTGTGGGGCTTGAGCACACGAACTGTGAGACCACGACCTGAGCTGAAGTCAGATGCTTAACCTACTGAGCCACACAGGCGTCCCTATTATTAAATACTTCTTTTTGAAAATCTTGTCTGCCCCAAGAGTGCAAACTTTTTGAGGCCAAAACTAGGTAATGTAGAATTTCTCAGGTGCTCCCTGGCATCTCTAAGGACATTGCTGGGTTTACAGGGCAATCAGATGAACACATTTGGGTTTAGGACACTTAACCCTATGTGCTTGGTAGAAAAAGAAAAAGGATATGATGAAACAGGGAGGGCAGGGACACCTGGCTGGCTTGGTCGGTAGAGCTTGGGACTCTTGATCTTGGGTGTTATGAGTTCGAGCCTCATGTTGGATGTGGAGATCACTTAAAGATAAAATCTTAAAACAGGGAGGGCAGTTATGCCCTGTATTCCACTCAGGGATCCCAGCCTCTGCCCCAGCTGGAAGCTAGGAATTAGTTGCCTCTTCAGTCAGGCTTCCTTCCAGCTGGGCTTTCTAAGTAGAAGCATGTCCGCAGGAAGTATGTTCCTAGGCTTTAGAGATGCAGTGTGATTTTCTTCACTTGGGCTCAAGCCAATTGCTTGAGTTGGTGTCCAGCTGAAGAATCTGGTTTGTTCCAGTGCTGGAGGACCACCTGGCAGTGTAGTTACACACGTGCACCAGCACTGTGTTTCGTGGACCATTTAAGGATTGCAAAGGCAGGTTTGACCGGACTTGCTCTTTGCCTTATGAGCTGCCTCTAGATCCAAACTCCTGCATGAGAATAGGCGCCCCCAGGATGGCATGTGAAATCAGTGGTATTCTGAATGTTGGATTAGTCACAGGAATCAAAGGATCAGCTTCCCACTTGGGCAACAGTTTCAGAGATTTTGCAACATTTGGAGAAGGAGGAAACCAGATGGACAGAATGCTCATACCCACAGTTTAAAAACATGTTATCAATCCCAATAGCCTAATTGCATGAGTTTCTCCAATTATAAAAATAATTCATGCTTCCATAATGTCAGACCTACAGCAACATAGAAATAAGTGTTAAAAACACTGTACCATTAGGATTTTGGTGAAGGGGCATGGGGTGGCTCAGTCGTCGGTTGAGCGTCCGACTCTTGATTTTGGCTTAGGTCATGAGCTCTCGGTTTGTGAGGGTTCTTGAGATCGAGCCCTCCGTTGGGCTTTGCACTGACAGCATGAAGCCTGCTTGAGATTCTTCTCGCCCTCTCTCTCTCTGCCCCTTCCTTGTTCTCTCCCTCTCTCAAAATAAATAAGCCTTAAGAAAAAAGATTTTGGTGAATATTTTTGTAAAATCATAGGTATGCTGTTTTCCAACTTCCTTTGCATTAGACAGTATATTTGGACCTCTCTTGTTATTTCCTCTCTGGGGAATGCTTTCCGCCTTCTTCCTTACCCTCCTCCCCCTTGACGTAGCTAATGCCAGCTCATTCTTTTGGTCTTAGTTTAAACATTATTTCTCAGGGGCACCTTTCCTGATACCCTTGACTGGTTTTCCCCTGGTAAGTTTCCATAGTAACTTGAACTTCTGAGTAACTGTCAACACATTTGTCATTGCTTGCTCACGTCTCTTCCTTCCAGCAGTAGGAGTAAAATGAGGGCACGAACCCTGTCTGCCTCTTTCACCACTGTTCCCAAGCTCCTGGCAAAAGGCCTGGCCCAAAGTCGTTGTCCAGAAACTATTTATTTTTAAGTTTATTTATTTCTTTTTTTAAATAATTTTTAAAGTTTATTTTATTTGTTTTGAGAGAGAGAGAGGACACATGGGAGGGGGGAGAGAATCCCAAGCAGGCTCAAATTCACGAGCCATCCAGGCATCCCCAGGTTTATTTACTTATTTTGAGAAAGAGAGAGAGAGCAACAGAGTGTGATTGGGGAGGGGCAGAGAGAGAGGGAGAGAGAATCCCAAGCTGGTGCATAGCCAGATGCCGGCTCCATCTCACGAACTGTGGGATCATGAGCTGAGCCAAAATCAAGAGTCGGACACTTAACTGACTAAGCCACCCAGGCACCCCATAAATATATATATCTTTAAGTTTATTTATTTTGAGAGAGAGCACATGTGTATGTACATTTAAGTGAGTGGCAGAAGGACAGAGAGAGAGAGAGAGAGAGAGAGAGAGAGAGAATCCCAAGCAGGTTCCACACTGAGTGGCTCGAACTCAGGAACCATGAGATCATAGCCCGAGCCAAAATCAAGAGTGGGGCACTTAACTGACTGAGCCACGCAGCCTCCCCTGTCCAGTAAATGTTTGGTGAGTGAACTGGATACTGACCTTGGTTAAACTAGTGGCCTCCAATGCATCGTTCCCCTCAATATCCACCCCCATATGCAGTCCCCTTCTACTGTGATGCCCAGCGTGGAGCTTGGCCATGGGCTTACTTTGGCGAAGATAACGTTAGTGTTTGTGCCCTGAGGCTTGCACTTTGGGAACCCTGCCACCATCCTTGAGAATGAAAAGACCACCTGGAGAGAGAGAAGCCTGGTCTGAGTCCTTGGCTGAAATGTACTACAGGGGGACACCGAGGCAACCCACAGAATTGGTGGCGGTGGAGGAGGGAATCATTATTCTAAGTCACTAAATTTTGGGGCTTACCTAACAACTAATACAGATTAACGTCAAATTTTAATGACAAGATAGTATTCCATTGTAGCTATACTTTGATGAATTTCCATTGATGGTTGATTCAGTTATTTGCAGTTGTTCTTTTTTTGTTTTGTTTTTTAAAGAAGTTTCTCCTTTTTTTAAAAAAATTTTTTAATGTTTTATTTATTTCTGAGAGAGAGAGAGAGAGACAGCGTGAGCAGGGGAGGGTCAGAGAGAGAGGGAGGTACAGAATCTGAAGCAGGCTCCAGGCTCTAAGCTATCAGCACAGACCCCAACGCGGGGCTTGAACCCACAAACCGTAGATCATGATCTGAGTTGAAGTCAGACGTTTAACTGACTGAGCCACCCAGGTGCCCCTTTGGTATCATTTTTAGAAAGGTCTTCCTCACTCCAGGGCCAGAAAAGTATTCACCAATATTTTCTGCTGCTTATTTTATTCATTCTTTTTATTTCATTTTTTAAAACATTGCAATATTTTATTTACTTGAAGTTTATTTTTCTGCTATAAGTAAGGTTGGGATTTAGTTAAACTTTTCAAATGAGGAGGCCAGTGCTGGCCAGTAGAACATTCTGCAGTGATGGAAGTATCCGTGACCACACTGTCCAGGCTGGTAGCCAGAGCCACAAGCGGCTGTTGAGCACTTGAAATGTGGCTAGTTTGATGGAGGAGCTCACCTTTTAATTGTAGTTCATTTTAATTAAACCAGACAGTCATATATGTATGGGACATGTGCAGGGGTAGACAGCTCTCCACCATTTATTGGATAGTTTTCCCACACTGATTTTAAATGCCTTCTTTATCATAATCCTAAGTTTTCATTGGGTATGTGTGTCTTTCCGGACAACTCCCTGTTGTAGTCATTTGAACTTAATTATTTCAAGTATTACTAAGGTTTGATACTATCTTCAAGAAAAAAATTTTTAAGTTTGTTTATTTTGAGAGAGAGAGAGAGACAGATAGACAGGCAGTGTGAGCAGGGGAGAGGTAGAGACAGAGGGAGAGAGCAAGAGAATCCCAGGCAGGCTCCGCACCATTAGTGCAGACTCTCATGCAGGATTGAACTCAGGAAACTGTAAAATCATGATCTGAGCCGAAACTGAATCAGCTGCTTAACCGACGGAGCCACTCAGGCCCCCCTAATATCTTAAAAGTAATTTGTTACCTGTTTTCAGAGTTCCTGGTTATTTGCTTATTTTTCCAGATTATATTTAAGATCATTTTGCTATATTTCCACCCCCCCCTTTCTTTCCAGCTCTTTACTTTAGGATTAGAATGGCATTGAAACTACACATTTATTTAGCAAGAATTGAGATTGCTGCAGTGAGTGCCCCTCACTAAAACCAGGCTTGACCCAAAGTGAGATTTGGAAAGTGAGCAGTCCCAGGTTGTGGTAGGCCTCGACAGTCATGTTGGGGACTTGGGTGTGGGAAGCCAAGGAGAGATTTTGTTCCCCTTATTTCAAATATTTCAATCAAGCAGGAGTGTGTAGGGAAGTGATATGATCGCATGTGTTTTGAGAGTTTTGATTAGAAAATAGTGGAGTGGACCGAGAGAGGAAGAGTGGCTGTGGGTAGATTAGTTAGGTTGCTTCAATAATTGAGACTCGAAACGACAGTTTCGTGGGTTAGGGTGTCCCTTAGATATTTACGAGGCTGAACAGATAAGATTTGATAATGAGAATTTTAGGGGTGAGAGAGTTGGAAGTGTCAGTGATACCTCCCAAATTTCCGGCTTGTGGGATGAAGGGGTGCAGGGTAGCTAGGAGAGGAGCAAGATAGGGGGTGGGGGGGTTTCTAGTTCAGGTTTGACATGCTGCCTTATTGGAGACTTCGAGACATTTAACCAAAGATGTTGGATAGAAGATTGGATTATGAGCCCTAAATTCAGGAGATCTGGGTTGGGATCATGTAAATTTGAGTCATTAGCACAAAAATGGTGATAAAACCCCAGGAGGGAATGAGATCACCTCTGGGGATGTGGAAAGAAGAGCCTGGATGGAGCAGTACAGAGTCACGGGAACTCCATCCTCTAAGGATCAATTAAATGTGGTTGAGCTCACCAAGTAGACCAAGAAGGGCCAGCCATTGAAATAGAAGGAAAATGGGAAAGCAGGGAAGAGTTTCAAGGAGGGAGTGAGCAGTAGTGTCAAATTCCGTAAGACCCGAAGAGCATATGTTGGATTTATGGACATGGTGGTCATTGGTCGGTTTGGCAGGATCAGCTCTGTAACATGATGGAGCAGAACCAAGGTGCTCTAGGGAACAAGGTGCCACGGTAGGTGCAGTGAATGTAACTGAACTTCTTAAAGAAGTTTGGCTTTATTAGGGAAAATAGAGGGTGGTAATGGTTGAAGATGTGGAGTCAAGGAAGGCCTTTTTCGAAAGATGATAAAGACTTAAGCATGCTGAGATGAACAGGATGGAGATTTCGGAGAGCGGGGGAGAACAGCAAAAGGTCTGGCGGTATGAGTGGATGGAATTGACAATGGATAGTAGCCCCCTTCTGTTGTTCCAAGAGGGAGGGAAAAACATGTGGGTGAAGATGTAGGTAGGTTTCTACATTGTGTGGTGGGAGGTGAAAGTCTGCTTCGTTAACGGCTTCTGTTTGCTCTGAAGTGCACTGTATGATCTGCTGAGAGAAAAGGGGACATGTGAGGTTTGAGTTTGGAGAGAGTAGAGAAGGTTTGAGACCCCTATCATGATGAAGGAGAGAGCAAGCTAACATACTCTGTTTTGTAAGCTCTAGATTTTTTTTTTCTTTTTTAAGTAAGCTCTAGTCTCAGAGTGGGATTTGAACTCACTACCCTGAGATTGAGTGTTGCATGCTCTATCGACTGAGCCAGCCCAGCGCCCTGCTGCAAGCTACAGATCTTGGACGAGCAAGTTGCTTTGTAAATTAAAAGTACTGTCCAAATGTTAGCTGAAATTCATTGGAATTGTTCAACCAACAAAAGTCTTCATTAACAATTTTCTCCATCTTCCCAATTTAGGTTTCAATGTGGAAACGGTAGAATATAAAAACATCAGCTTCACAGTCTGGGATGTTGGCGGCCAGGACAAAATCAGACCTTTGTGGCGACATTATTTCCAGAACACCCAAGGTAAAGATTATCCAGTCTATGGCCTCGGAGCCATTAGTATGAAATGCATCTAAAGATGGATGCTCATGGCAGAACCTGGTGCTCTGCTGTATTTGGACTGTCAGTCATTCCTTCTCTTCTGATGACCCGCTTACACCTCCTGGGGAGGTGTCTTTTTGGAAAATGGTCCCTCTTTTCTAGAAAAGGTGCTTGGGCATTAGTGCCCTACATAGAGAACTCCTCTTAATCCAGACTAGTTACAAAAGGGTTGTCCTCCTGAATTTTGTCTTTTGGTTTATTGAGAACTGTATGTACCTTAGATGAAGTACCAATTTTTGAAGAATTTGAATTCAGTAAGCTCTTTTAAACCTATTGAGAATATCTAAGAATCATGCCTCTGGAGAGAAAGCGATGAACAGGCGTGACTGGAACCCCAAATGCCAGCATCTCGTGTGGCCACGGTGGCTCCCTGTTGCCCTGTGATTCTAGAGGGGTCTGAGCTGACACGTATCCCAGATTGGTGCCTCCTCTCCTTATCACTGGTTTCTTAAAAGTTGGGGGTTTAATGGGTCCACACCCCCTCATTGATCTCCTTGAGGTTTTTTCCCCCGTGGATTTTGTGTTGGATAAATGCTGCCTTCTAGAATATTGCCTGTGAAGATACCCGTAAACTGTTCACATAGCTTTTACACCCTGATTCTCATGTAGCTTCATAACCATATGGTGTCTCCATGCTCACTTTAGAACGTATCTGAGTCTTTTAATTTTGAAGATTCTGTTACTGGTGGTGGTTTCATTGCACACGGTTCATAGTAAAGGCTTGTATTGGTGGGTCTTGTCATACCCAGTGCCCAAGCCGGCTGGCCCTTTATGCTTTAGATCATTGTTGTGGCACTTCACTTCATTTGCAGCTATTTTCTCAGCCTTTAAATTAAATTAAATTTCTCTTTCTCAAAATGCTGTATAAATGAGTATATATATATTTACATGCGTACACACACATACGTATTTTATTTTTGTTAGGGGAAAATTCAAAAGCTATAAGGAGAGAGGATACAGAACAAACCCCCTCGTGACCTTGCCCCACTTCAACAGTTATTAGCATTCTGTCCAGAGTATGTTTAGCAAATCCCAGACATTGTACCTTCTGCTCGTATGTCCTTCATTTTTCATTTCAAACTGATAAAGCCTTTTTTTCTGAACATAAACTCCATGCCATTATCATACCCCCAAAATTAGTATTCATCTTTAATGACAAGTACCCAGTCCTTATTCAAGTTTCTCCTTTCTACAAGACATGTAGAAAGGACGTATTCAAGATTTTGATTGGTTTGCCTTGGGAGCCATGGTGCACACATTGCATTTCATTGTCATGTCCCTTTAGGCTGTTACTCTTAAACAGATCCTCTCCCACCTCTTTTTTTTCTTTTTTCCTGTGCCATTTTTGTTAGATGTTCATCTCTCATTTTGGATTTGGCTGATTATTGTAGTGTTATGTAATTTGTCTATGGATATCTCGGAAAATGGTAGTTTTGTTCTAGAGGCTTGGTTACATTCTGGTTCATTTTGGCGGCAAGACTACTTCAGACGTGGTGCTGAGTACTTCCCGTCATATCACATCTGAACACAGGAGTTTGATTGTCCCACTTTTAGTGACACTAAGTGGATTCAGATGGTATCAGCATAATTCTTCCGAAATAAAGTTCCCTCCCACTTTATTGGGAAATTGGGAAAGTGGAAGACTCTTTCCTAGATCTGTTATTTCATTAGAGTGACAGAATGATGAATTTTTTCTAGATCTTGTCATTTCATTTATATTTGTTAGCTGAAATCCTTCTAAACAGAGAACTCCTTCATCAAATGTTTCGTTTCTCTGAAATATATGTTACCTAAGAAAGTCAGAAAAAGTGCACGATTCTTTGCTTTTATTGATCTTCAGAGAGATGACTTGATACCCTAGCAATTTCCATGATGACTCTTAGGTTTTTGTATATGTGTTTCAATCCACTGTAGACAATATACCTTCTGATGGTCAGAGTGTTCATTTATCTTGGGTTGGTACTTGCCGTAATGGCCACACGGTTGCAGTCCCTCATTAGTTAATAAATCTAGAAAGCGGGGGTTTGAACCACAGCTCTGCTCTGCAACCTTGATAAGGTTAAGTAATCTTTTGTCCGTTTCCTTATCTGTAAAATGGAGGTACTACCTACTGTGTTGGTTCATTTGGCTTAAATGAGATTGATTTTGTAAAATGCTTTGTTCGGTGGTTGGAAGATAGTAGGCTGGGAGAAGTCCAGCTTCTCCAGAGGAAACAGAACCAGTGGGAAGGATGGAATTTATTATAAGGAATTGGCTCGCATGGTCACAAAGGCTGAGCAGTCCCAGGATCTGCATTTGGCGAGCAGGAGAGCCAGGATGGCCGATGCCGGAAGTTCCAGTCCAGAGGCAGAAGAGCAGCTCCAGGATGGCCAGGCAGAGACTTCTGTCACTCTTTTGTTCTCTTCCGGCCTTCAATGGACCGGAGAGGCCCACCCCCGCTGGGAAAGGCAGCCTGCTGTACTCAGTCTGCTGATTCAGGTGTCATTAACCTCGTCCAGAAACACCCTCCCGGACACACCCAGAGTAATGTTTGACCAAATGTCTGGGCACCCCGTGGCCCAGTCAAGTTCACTCGTAAATTATCGCATCACAGAGCCCAAATAGTGAGAGGTTTCACTTCCTCATTCTCTAGCAGGATTCCTTTTGCCTCCCGATTCAGTGCTGTCACATTCGGTCACCAAGTTGAAATGCCTTTTTGTTTTCAATCTTCTGTTCCTCACAAGTCCAATTCTATTGAACTTTGGTGCCCATTGCTTCAATGGCAGGCACCTGGCTATGTTCCAGGACCTTGCGGTGGGTAATTTAGACTCCTCATGAAACTAGCAAATGGGGAGTGCTTGAAGAATGGACCTGCTGTCTGTGGTGGGCACAGGCATCTCAGCTACGAGTGGCCTTGGATGCTGCCCCTTTTCCTTCTGCTGGCGTCTCAAAGGTCAATCTGTCTTTTTTATTAAATTTTCTTCATCAGGATATTGAGTATGACAGACTGAATGATAGCCTTTAGCTCTCCCATGAAGACATTTGACTGTGCCTTCACTAGGCTTCACTTGTATAGATTGGAATGTGAATAGTTTATGTGAGTTCTTAGTTGATTATATTACATAGGGTGCCTAAAATGGTCTATTAGTTCTCATGTGGAAAGATTTTTCTCCTTTTTTTCTTTTTAAGAGTTTTCTCTTTGATTGTAGGTGCATTTATTTTAATTTGTTAAATGGCCCTACATTTATATGGTTCAAATTTCCAAAAGAAATAAAAGTGTATGATGAAATGCCACTGTCTCCTTCCTGTCCCCTAACTACCCAGCTCTCCCTCCATAGACCAGCACTTCTGTTTCTTGCATATCTGTCCAAAGATATTTTCTACATCTGCACGCAGCTCTAAATCTATACCCTCCTTGCCCTTAACAATTTTTTTTCAATGTTCATTTATTTTTGAGAGACAGAGAGGGACAGAGGTGAGCAGGGGAGGGCAGAGAGACAGGGAGTCCAAGCATGAAAGCAGGCTCCAGGCTCTGAGCTGTCCACGCAGAGCCCAATGCGGGGCTCGAACTCACGGACTGAGATCATGACCTGAGCCAAAGTCGGACGCTCAACGGACTGAGCCACCCAGGTGCTCCAGCCTCCCTGCCTTTTAAAACAAATTGTAGTCTTGGGGAGCCTGGGTGGCTCAGTCGGTTGGGTAGCCGACTTCGGCTCAGGTCATGATCTCACGGTCCGTGGGTTCGAGCCCCGTGTCGGGCGCTGGGCTATCCGCTCGGAGCCTGGAGCCTGCTTCGGATTCTGTGATTCCCTCTCTCTCTGCCCCTCCCCCACTCAAGCTCTGTCTCAAAAAAAGTAAAATAAACCTTAAAAAAAATTGTAGTCTACTATTCATGTGTAAAATTATCTTTTCTAGGTTCTCCTGTTCAAAAGTAGAGTCTGTCTGATGCCAGATTCTTTTGTTTCTCAGATAAGGATTTATGTAAAAGCCGTAGAAAGTGTAAAGGCTCATATTTATAAGCCTTTCTATTAGGAGTGGTGAAGGGACTGTACGTCAGCTCCCACCCTGTCTGTTTTACATTTTTCGTCACATGGTCTCTAGTCCCTTTGCCATCCTACTCATGCTTTGAGTCCTTCCAGGGCTCCTACGTTCTGGAGCATGGGGTCCGGCAGCGGCCACTCCTCTCCGCAGGATGTTCCGACTGAGATACAACAGAGAAGGCTCTTTATCATGCGCAGCCTAGAAACCGAGAGGACAGCACTGCTCTCGATACGACCTGAGAGCAGGTTAGTTGTGGCAGCCCTTCACAGTTTTGTCACATCGAGGGCGTGTTGTCAGCTAGCCACCAGGTCCTTACTATCGTTATGTACTGTGCATGGACCGCTGCTGGGAAGGTCTTCCCCGTTCACTATTTGGGTGTGAGTAGGATTCCCCAGAGAATCGTCTTGGCCCAGCGTTTCCTCCAGCCGACGTTGGGGCAGAACCAGGTTTGTGCCAGTTTCTACCACCTTTGCTTAGACACAGGGTGGTGGTATCTTTCTTCGACTCGCCTCTTGCTTCCTGGGGCTTCTCTGATGCTGTCTAGTGTGGGATCCTGCAAGGACTTCCCAACACCAACTACCTGGAGTTGGGCCAAACTTCACAGGGTAGGGGCACAACACTCCCTCACTTCCGACACCAGCCGTAAATGGGGTCCGCAGACCACCCTACCCTCACTTCTGATTGACTGGCTGCAAATTTGGCAGTTCCCGGGACCCCCTTAGGTTCCGTACTTCATCAGAATGATTCCTAGGACTCAGGAAAGTGAAATACTGAGAATTACAGTTTTGTTATAGCACAGAGATACAGATGAACCAGCCACAGGGGGAGAGACGGAGGGCGAGGTCTGGGAGGTACCAGACACAGAGCTCCCCTTGTCCTTTCTGCACAGAGTCCGAACGCATTACCCCCGGCACGCCGACGTGTGACATCTGCAGAGTATTGCCAACCAGCAACGCTTATCTGAACTCTGATGTTTTTGTTGGGACTTCTGTATGTAGACATGATGTAGAAGTGAAGTGGTAAAGCAGGAACCTTAACCTTTTCTCTGTCTATTCTTGTCCCTGTTAATGTAGTGAAGGCCTGTGCTGTTTCCGAAAAGGTCGGCGGGCTGAGTGTGCAGCAGGCTGCCTGCCTCTGGACGTTAGATGTCCTTCCTTACCGGTTGCTGTCGGTGAAACCATGCACATAAGTAGGGAGAAGCTGTGAGGACATATAAACAGTTGCCCTTTTCCAGGTTCAGATTACCAACATGTTTGTGATTTTTTTCCAGGGCTGATTTTTGTGGTCGACAGTAATGACAGAGAGCGGGTCAATGAGGCCCGAGAAGAACTAACCAGAATGCTAGCAGAAGATGAACTCCGAGATGCAGTTTTATTGGTGTTTGTAAATAAACAGGTATATTGTTTAGCTTTCTGAATACGGGGACTGAAATTTCTGCCAGACATTTACTTAAAAGTAGAGATAAGTTAAATTAGATACCTGCCTTCCTCTCTCTAGTCACTACCATGACCTTACCACCTTAGCCTCCACCTCCTTTTTTTCTTTTTTGTAAAGTAAGCTCTAGGCCCAACGTGGGGCTTGAACTCATGACCTTGAGACAGCCAGGTACCCTTTCTGCACCTCCTTTTTAGCTTGTCTTCTATTCATTCACACAGCAAATATTAATTAAGCATCTACTAAGATCCAGGCATTGTTTTAGGTATCGGTGTTGTAGCAGTGAGCAGCAAGACAGACAGAAATCCCTGTGTTCATGGAGGTTACGTTCTAGTGCAAGGAGAGGCAGTCGGTAAATAACACGTAATGTGTCTGCTGGAAGTGTTATGGAGGGAGGTAAGACGGAGGACGGGGACAGGATGGATGTGGGGAAGGGCCAGATTCCTCCCTCATAAGATGACATTTGAGAAGAAGACCCGAAGGCCAGCAGGAAGGGAGCCATGTGGGGCTAGAAATAGCAAGGCAGCCAGTACAGCTAGAACAAAGGGGGCAGGGCAGTGAGGCAGGAGATGGTTGCATCATACGAGGCCTACCTTCCTGGAGGAGAAGGGCCTTCTACATAAATGTAATGGAAAGCAGTAAAGGAAGAGGGGGAGGAGGGCCGAGGGTAGAGCCGTCCCACCTCGGGACTCAAAGCCGAACTGAGCGTGGAAAGGAAGGTGGGGTTGTGGAATGTACCAGCCTGAGATAACCTCCGTGGACTGTGGTGTTTCCTTCCACCTTCTCCCCCACGAGTACATTCATTACAGACTGAGCTCATGCTCTTCTGACGGGGTTGCATCCTGTTTGTCATTTCAGATTTATCGAAAGCATCTTCTCTTGCCATCCAGCTTTTTGTCAACATGATTTTAAATGGTGGCTGGGTCATCAGTCAGTCATTACCCTCCTGTTGGGTTCAAAGCCAGTCCAGAATTTCACTAGTGATCGTAATGGACTTTCGAAAAGAAATGGCACTTGTTCTTTTTAATTATAAAAGCAGAACATTGCGCCAGCAGTTTAGAATACCAACTGAAATGTCCTGGCCTCACTCTTCAGGGTAAAACGCTGTTGAATTTCTTCTTTTCCCAGAGCTACAGCTTTCTAAGCCTGTATAAACAGTTATATGATTGTATTCTTACTTACGTTCTGGAGATCAGCATTTTTACTTAGCGTATCTTTGATGGCATTCCATATCAGTATATCTAGATGTACATTAACTAGATGGCAGGCACAGCTGTAGGAACTTGGAATATAACTGAGAACAAGATAGAAATTCCTGCCCTTGTAAACAAGCTTGGGTTCTAGTTAGAGGAGATGGGTAATAAGTAATCCACATACCACATACCTAAGTTTTATAATGTAGCGACGTGGTGAGTGCGGCATTTGAGAAGATTAAGCAGGACAATTAGGGAGGGGTCCTGGGGGTTCAGGTGGTGAAGGCCTTGCAGGCCACAGCAAGGACTCTGGCTCTCCCCCCCAGAGAGATGGAGCTGCTGTTGGGTTTTGAAAGAAGAATGACTCGCTGTTTCACTGACCACTGGGTTGAGAAGAGACTTGAGGGAACAAGCGCAGAAGCAAAGGGACTGATCAGGAAAGTTCTCGCAGTGCCCCAGGGTAGAGCTGGTGGTGCCGGCCTCGGGAGGGTGGCTGCATCTGTTTTGATGTTACAACCAGTAGTGTTAACCGGTGTGGAGTTGAGAGGTCAGAAAGAGAGAGAGAGACTGAGGATCAGCTGAGCTCAGACTGTGGGCTGGGGTAGGTACGGGGAGAAGAACATAGTATTTCGTTATATAAACGCGTCAGTATAAACTGACTTTCGGATTTTCTTTCTCAAGGATCTTCCGAATGCTATGAACGCAGCGGAAATAACAGACAAGCTCGGCTTGCATTCCCTCCGCCAGAGAAACTGGTACATTCAGGCCACTTGTGCTACCAGTGGAGATGGGCTTTACGAAGGCCTGGACTGGCTCTCGAACCAGCTCAAGAACCAGAAGTGATCAGAAGCGATCCGTTCCCCGTGCGTTGCGGCAAAGTCAGCTGGCCTCTTCTGTGTGCATGTGTGCGTGTGAGGAACCGAGTGTGGGTGTGTGGCTGGGGGCGGGAGCAGCTTTCTCACACCGTGCCTTATACATGCTCTAAGAAAACCAGTCTTACATTTGAAGAAAACCCAGTATTACACGTGAAATGCTACCTTCCATTTCAGTAGCTCCAATGGTCAGTCTGGTAGCGGATGGAGGGATCCCGGGGCCTGTGTGGCACATGCTTGCCGGAGCGGTCCCCACGTTGGGCAGGAGGCCGGGAGCTGGCACGGGGCTCAGTCGAGCTGGGCCTGGCGCCTCCGCACAGAAGGGCCCGTCCCCCTTTCCCATCACTGCCGGAGCCAGCAGCTCCCTTCTCAGTGCTTTAAGTCAAAAGATCCTCAAGAGGAAAAGGCACTTGCTTCCTGCGGGTTTGAAGTTCAGATCTGAACCTTTCCCTTAAGTTATTTTCTTCCTGGCGCAATGTGCTTTATTTGAAGGAACTCGAGATCTTTTTCATTCGAGTATCAGGTCTCCATAACACTAGAAAATTGTCCAGTCCTTCCCTTGTGCTGCCTCCCTCCCTCATTTGCCTCTTATTTGCCCAATGGAGACCATTTGGGGTAAATAACCCAGTGGGAGGCTGAGCTTCTTGGCCACAGGGTCCTGTGGAGGGGCAGGTGCTTGTCCCTGCATCTGTCTCCCCTGCTCAGGTTTCAGGCTCCCGAGGCGGCTGCTCCCACTTCTTTGCCCTGTGCTGAATGTTCTGTGCTCTAAGCGGGAGGTTCGCTCCTGCGATGGACTCGTCGCCAAGTTCATGAGCTCCATTCAACTTTTTGGTTTCGGTTAGTTTCTGTTCCCAGAACCACACACCTATGAGTTCTGTGAGTGAGAGAGGGTCGAGATGAAATTCCCAGCCACCCCTGTGATTGCCCCTGAGTTGGTGCTCAATTTTGGTATGAAAATGTCTCCTCTGGACCGCTCTCTGCAGCACCCGCCCCCTTCCCAGATGGCAGTAACGTCCTGCGTGGAAACGTGCTTTGTGTGGTCCTCAGAATGTTTGTGAAAATGGCCTGGACATGAGCTCAGTTTCACATGGTTGTCTAGAGTGCGTTTGCCCAGACAGCTGTTGGCCAGATGTGTACCTGACGACTTCTACTACTTTACTCTTGAAAAGCCCTTTTTCAAAAAAAATTTCTATTCAAATCACAGAGGAGGGGAATGTAAGGTGAACTTGAACAAAAGTAACCCTTGTTTATTGATAATAACGAAGTCGCTACTACTAGGAAGAGATTTCCTGCCACAATCAACATGGGGTGTGATGTTTTCCTTTAAAATGTTGACCCTAAAGACTGTTGCAATGTTGGCATCCAAGTCCCGATTTGAGTTTTAACCGTGGAGTAATTCCCGAGAGAGATTTCGGTTGTGCGCCTCAAATGGGCAGGGGCTGTGTCCTGTACTTTTGTATTAACCGTGGAGTAATTCCCGAGAGAGATTTAGGTTGTGCGCCTCAAATGGGCGGGGACTGTGTCCCGTACTTTTGTATTTGTGCTTAGTACAGTGTACCTAGGACAGTACTAGGCCTCATTAAACAATTGTTGGTTGGACAATAAAGAGCTTGCTTTGGAAGGAGGAGAGAACAGCCATGTGCTTCTGTATGTGTTGAACTACTTTAAAATCCCCTTTCCCCTCCATCTAAGTAGACTTCTGAAGACTCCCAGGGGACTTGTGCAATAGACGCCCCCGCGGTGCTCTCCTGGGCCTTGTGCCTTTAGCAATATCCTTACCGATCGCTTTCGTGACACTTTGAAACTACGGTCTTTCCCTGTGATTTGGAGCCAGCGAGTTGGGCGGGAGTGGGGCCTCGTCAGTGTAGTAACTTTGAACAAAGACTTGGGTCCCTGAAAGCTATGTTGATCTCCCAGCTATGTCCCTTGCTGGCTGTTGGCCTCAGGCCATTTACTCTTAGCTTCTGCATCTCTTGAGCCTCCATTTGCTTCACTGTTAAATGGGGATCGTAATACCTACCTAGGAGGGTTGTGCAGGTTAAACGTCTCAGACCTTTGTAGACCTTGCTCTGGTGTTTCCCCGGGACTATCTTGATGTCTGAGTGTGAACAACAGTGCTGGCCCACAAGCCGAGGGGCGTTCTTTGTAGGAGAAGGGAAGTGGGATCATGTGGGGCTGTGTGAAGCTCTCTCTTGCTCTCTCCACCTTCTATTCCTGCTGGATGCTCGGTCCTTTTCTAACACAAAAACAGCTGGGGTCCTTGTCGACCAAGCATGTTGCTGCATCCTATCCTCACCTGTTTCCCTTCCTTTTTTTTTTTTTTTTTTTTGGTTAAGTTCTGTGGTTTTTAGTATATGCAACCACAGCTACTGATTTTAGACAACCCCCAAAAGAAACCCTGGATCCATTAGCATCCATTCCCCATTCCTCCCTCCCCCCAGGCCTGTGGCAGCCACTAATCTACGTTCTGTTTCTTTGGATTTGCCTGTTCTGGGCAGGTGAGTGGCCTGTGGCTAGTGGGGCGTTAGGAACTGCTGAGGGTGGCCTGGCCACAGCATCCGTCCAGAGACGTCCACCTGAGTCACAGACGAGGCAGAAAGAACCCCAGGGGAAGAACTGCCCCATAGGAACCATGGACTTTATTATCTTGAGAGGGAATGGGATGCTACCAATAATTACGCGGGACACAGCGCAACAAGTGGGTTGTGCAGTCACCCTATGGGATGGTAAGGGCTCTGGATCTTGAATCCAAGTCTGAGGCTAAAATTAAAGCTCTGCCCATTCACTGGCTGGATTTGGTTGGGCTACTCAACCAATGACCCTCCATTTCCTTACCTGGAAATGGAAGTTCCCAGCCTGACCTGGGGTACAGCTCTGTGTGGATACCAAGAATATGGGGTAATGTGGGGGTTCTGTGAGTCCTCTCTGTCGTGGGTCATGTAATTAGATCTAATTCAAATAATGCCTTAACAGAACTGGGAGTGTTTCTATGTGAGTTGCTCAGCACAGGAGTGTTTATACTCCTGGTGAGGTAGGTTTCAGGTGAAGTAGGACACCGCAAAGTGACCTGAGTCCTGTGTCCAGAGGTCTGATGAAATTTGTCGAGTAGTTCACACAAAATCCGATGATATGCTGTGGAGATGAAATTTTTTTTCCTTTGAAAGTTTCAGTATTTCACCTTTTTTTGGTAGCAGTTTTATTGAGACATAATTCACATACACTACAGTTCACGCATTTAAAAGTATACAGTCAGTGCTTTTCAGTATATTCAGATCTGTGTGACCATCACCACAACTTTAGGACATCTTCGTCATTCTGAAAAGAAACCCTATACCCTTTAACATTTGCTTCCCATCTCTTTCATCCCCTCCCCCCTCCCTGCTCCTAGGCAACTGCTAACCACTGATCTTTCTGTGTCTGTAGATTTGGTGGGGATGCTTTTTCAACTGCCTGGTCACAACTTGTGGTCTCTTGGATTACCATGCTAAGAAATTTTCTTCTATTTTTTAATTTTTTAAAATCCTCTTTTATTCTCACGCATGGCAGGGGAAGGGTGCACACAGCACCCACACACGAGCCTTGGAGGGACCAGTGACCTTCAAGGCTCCAAAGTGTCCAGTCAGACCAGCTAATTTGACCAATAAATAACTTGCTGCTGCTCATCGCCACTAGGTGGTGCTGCAGCCTTATCCCCTGACCTACACGCAGCTCTGGTGGAGGTGCGCCTTGAGGGTTCCGAGTGTCAGGAGCATCCATCTTGCCCGAACATCAGGAGAAACCTAGGAAATGGGGACCACAGTTGGGGATGTGCCTGGAAGAGAGAGGCAAATGGGCACCCAGAGCAGAAGACTTGTGAGTGCCAATAATAGTAATAAAGATGGCAGCAGGATTAGTAGCAGTAATCATAATTGCAAAGCAGTAATTACTGCCATTTATTGAGTATAATGGATGCCGTTCTAGGCACTTTACACGCATCATCTCTGCCATGCACAGCCAGCAAGGCACAAGAGTAAGTATCCAAGAAATATTAGGTGGTGTTCTTTTCATCATCCTTGAATACCAGAATGATGAGGGCTTGTGATAAAATGTAACAAAGGCAGCCTTTAAAAGCTAATGTTTTTTTTTCCTAAGAACAGGGAGGAGACGTTCAAGGCAGATGATGCGATATTAACAAAAGACTGGGAAAGAGCTGAAGTCAACGTTCAAGAGGCTAAAGTGACTTTCTGAGGCCACGTGGCTGGCCATGATTCGTATGCACATCTGGGGCACCAGAGTTCATATCCTTCCAGAACACGCTGCCATCTCAGATTCTGTGCCGAAGACCAGACACTGGCTTGCAGAGCTTGGCATGTGGGGAGAGAAGGAAGCAAATGCACACAGTGGAGACAGCTGGGGAAGGTCCAGGCCCCGGGCTCACAGCAGCAGGTACAGCACCAGGTCAGCTGACAGAAAAGAATGAGTGGTGGGTGGAGGGGAAGAGCCAGGGCGTGGGGTTCGAGCTGCGTTATTAGGCCAGTGGAGACTGCAGCCAGGGGACTCCTCGACCTACCTTGGATGCTTATGTTCTTTGGGAATCAAAAACTGCAAGCCGTGTTCTGAAACCGGCTTGTGCCGATGGCTGCACGGCTGTATACATTTGCTAGGAACCTTCATAGTGCTTTCTCACAATGGGTGAACTGTGTAGTAGGCAAATTACCTCAAGAAAGCTGTGTGGAATTTATAATCATGAAACCAATTGCAACAGGGGTGCCGAGTTAGTGCGTCTCAGCAGTGCTATAGGCACCTTGAGAAGAGGGAGAGTATCCTCTCAGCGGGAAGCCTGGCTGATAGCTGTCCAGCCTCTGCTTGAATGCTTTCAGTACAAGGGAGCTCAGTACCTCGTAAAGCAGCTGATTCCAGTCTGGGATAACTCTCTAATCCTCAGAAAATTGAAATCTATCACTTGCCCTTATCCTTCTGTGCCCAATAAACCTCTTTGCTTTGGCATGTGACCTTTCTTTGAGTGCTTGAGGGCAGATGTTGCATTTCTCCACAAGTCATTTTTTTTCTTCCTTTTTTTTTTGTAGAGAGTGTGCGTAAGCCAGGGAGAGGGGCAGAGGAGGAGAGAGGATCTTAAGCAGGCTTCATCCTCAGCACAGAGTCTGACACAGGGCTCAATCCCACAACCCTGGGACCATGACTTGAGCTGAAATCAAGAGTTGGATGCTCAACTGACTGAGCTACTCAGGCTCCCCACCCCACCCGAAGTCATTTTTTTATCCTGTACAGAAATCCCCAGATTTTCCTATGTAAGATTTCTAGCCTCTCCTATCTGGTAGCTCTCTGCCACCCTTGCCTTGGTCTGTCAGCATCTTAAAATGTGAGGGCCAGTGGTGAGCCCGATAATCTGTAGACACCAGCTCCGGTGATAATGGCTAACAGTTTATATCCTGAAGTTAAGCTCTCTGACTTCAAATCCTCGCTCTACTAAAAGTCAGCTGTGTGACAATGGTTAAAAATACCAACCTTTCTGTGCCTTATATTTAAACCTATTAAACCTTAATTCTTTATCTTGCTCACCACAGATCCTCAAAGATTCCATCAGGTGCTTTGCCAAGAATATATATATATATACAGTGTATATAGTGTCTTCATGAACCAATCCATCAAGAGTGGAAATGAGGTTCATTTGACCCTTTACCCTTACTGAGTACATTGGCCACAGTAACACCTGCTGTCTTCTATAAGGGCTCAAAACAGAGGTGACTGCACGTCAGTGTCACACATGCCAATCTGTAATTTCGGGAATCCACTTTCAAGTGTGGGCAACATTTTCCTATTCCAATTTCCTCCCATCCCTTGCAGCTTCCTGATTTCTCAGTATTTATGCGGGGGAGGGGGGGGTGTCTGCAGTCACACCAGAAAGTTCTCAGATACATTTAGTTAGAATCAGGAAAGCTGAGCCCATGTAAAGCAGCGGGGCTCTCCTTAAGCACCGCATCACCTGTCTTGGGTCTCAGTTACTCCATAATCATGTTTGCTAACCTTCCCAGCTTGAGGAATATTCCCTTTAACAAAGGAAATGTAAGAAAATAGGGAGAAAGGAGGCTTCAGCTCTTTCCCAGTCTTTTGTTAATATCGCATCATCTGCCTTGAACGTCTCCTCCCTGTTCTTAGGAAAAAAAACATTAGCTTTTAAAGGCTGCCTTTGTTACATTTTATCACAAGCCCTCATCATTCTGGTATTCAAGGATGATGAAAAGAACACCACCTAATATTTCTTGGATACTTACCATGTTCTAGTCACTGTGCTGTCTTACACATACATGTTTCATTGGTAAACATTTCCACAACCATCCAGTCTTACAGTTTGTCCTTCAGTGTTTCTCATTCATTGTCCTCTAAGATTGGCGTTTAGCCCTGAGCTCCCAGTGTTGCCACCACATGCATTTCCTTAAAAGCTGGGGCTCTTCCCTTCCTCCTGATTGCATGGGTCCTGCCTCTGAGGAAGTCCTGCCTTCCCAGACCTGCAGCAGGGTGGGGGAGGGGATTCCCTGGGGCTGCGGGAATGATGCAAAGTCCTGACTCAGCATAACTGATGGCTACATACATAGGGAGAAGCTCAGATTTAAGGAAGGAAGGATGCAGAAGGCAGAGAAGTGGGCTGACCCTAGGAGTGCAGTGGGAAGGAGTCCAAAGGTTAAAGTCTAGGATACGTGGGCGTGGCAGGAAGTGGAGAGAAGGAAATCAGTCTAGATGGAGGCTGTAACTGCAAACCCATCTGGGAGGGTTCTTTGTATGGGCTGACTTAACTGGGCTAAGGGATGGTCAGATAGCTGGCAAGACAGTATTTCTGGGTATATTTCTGGGTGAGCATTTGAAGAGGTTAGCATTTGACTCCGTAGACTGAGCCAAAAAGGCCGCTCCTCACCAACGTGGGCTGGCATCACGCAATCCACTGAGGGCCAGAAAAGAACAAAAAGGTAGAGGAAGGGCAAATTCTTTCTTTTCCTTCTTGAGCCTCGACATTCATCTCTCTTGCCCTTTAGACTTGGGAATCGGAACTCATGGTTCTTGGTCTTTGAACTCTGGCACTTACGTAGGCCTGACTTACTTTGGCTTCAGAATGAATTATGCCTCAAGCTTTTCTGTTCTCCCATCTTGCAATAGCACATCACAGCATATCTTAGCCTCCATGTAAGCCAGCCCCTGGAACACATCTCCCCCAGGTATCACTACATACTCTATGGGTTCTGTGCCTCTGGAGAACCCCAATACACCATTTCTTTTTTCAACCATGAGGGTCAGAAATGAGTCCAGAGGAGTGGCTCTCTCCCCTCCTTACGGCTGAGGACGAAGACTGGGCACAACCAGCAGTAAGACTTCTCATGATGGTCTACTTTTAGCAGAACCAGCCATTCTGTCTGTCTTCCCCCGCAGAGCCAAATTTCCTCACCACTCCTGGATTTTGCCTCTGTTCTATTCTGTGATTTGCATTAAGAAAGAAAAAAGATAGAGCCTTCCCACTGTGCCATCAACTTTGAGATAAAGGACTGTGAATTTTTGTGAAATTCCCTCCTAGGGCCTAGCACTGGGTAGGTGTTCCACAAATATTTGGTGAGTTACTGAATGAAATCGGAGTACTCTCCTATTCTGGCTGGGTGGGTAGCGTATGGAAGAATCCCAGAACACCATCATTCATACTTCTTTCTCCTTTAACTGACCCTAGGAATTCTCTACAATGTGTCTGTTGTCAGATGCATGGATTTCCACGCAAGCATTTGCACACAAAGATAGTTCAATATATATTACTTGTTCATCTGACTTAAGACCTCAGAAGAGACTAGCACCCCAAAGGAGCAAATGTTTCTCTTTTAAGGCTCCCCAACCCCAAGCAAACATCTTAGGGATAAGCATGCAGTAAGCAGTTAATAAGTACTCGGTTACTAATCAGGGAAGCATAAATATGCAAGACTGGTAAATTAAAAAGCTGTGTTACAGATAACCAAATAACAAGTTATCTAGAGCAATTGAATCATCTGTGCTCTGTGTTTAGGGAGAGGAAGCCTCCACCAGCTAGAGAGGTCTCTCTTCTAATTAGGCTTCCATCAGGATAGCATTGCAAGTAGCTAGGGATATTATTGCATTTATCTGCTACTCTTTGAATTAACTCGTGGGAGATTGAAGTTGGGCAGTAGAAGGAGGCTGTCCCAGGAATAAATAAATAACACTGGAGCCACTCCTGAGTGAATCGTCCACACGTAGCTAATGAGACCTTAACCGTCCACATAGACCTGATTGGGCTGCTGCGTTTTGCATCAATGACGCTTAAATAAAAGCTCAAGAATTTAGAAGGCCGGGAGCACCTCTACTTGCTAGTGGGGTGCTGTGAGAGTCACGAATCATTTATTAAAGCCAATTAGATCTTTTTTTTTTTTTAAGTTTGTTTATTGAGGGTGCAAGTAGGGCAGGGGCAAGGAAAGAGAGAATCCCAAGCAGGTTCTGTCTTGTCAGGGCAGAGCCCAATGTAGGGCTCAAACTCATGAACAGTGAGATCATGACCTGAGCCAAAATCAAGAGTCAGTTGCTNCGATTAACAGGGCGTGGCTCAGGAAATTACAGGTTTCAAAGTTTGGAAAAATAGACACATTTAGGTAACTTGAGTATCTTCTCATTAGGGTAGACCATCTCAGCCTCCAAGCCCTCGCTGACAAGGCTTGTCGCTGAGATGGGCACCGAGAGGAGAAAATAGAATGTTCTCCATTATCTTAACAGTTACTGAGCTGCGTAACAAATGCGCTTTATCCCCTCAACAATCCTCTTTAATAAAACAGCTCAGTTCTCTGTGTATTAATCTGCTGACCACCCAGGATGATTGGCCGGCTGGGGACGTTTGCTCTCCCTGGCATTGATGGGTTAAGGGTGTGGCTGGCAGATGGTTGGTGGGACAGAACCAAGCCACAAATCCAGCCTCTCTGACCCCTCCAATCATCAGATTTCCCTTTATCTTCCACCCTCCATGCTTCTTCTCCTTCTGAAAGACAGCAGTAGAGCACAGAGACTGTTGTCAAAGGGCCTGGGCTGCAGTCCGGCCTGGCTCCACTGCCAACTGCTTAGGTGATTCTGGCTTTCCAAGGCTCGGTTTCTCCATATATAGAACGGTACGATGATATCCGCCAGAATCATTCAGAAGGCTGCTGGCAAGGGCTGGTGCCTCGATGGCTACATGCATGGGCGCTGGTTTTGTCACCCATAGTCATTACTGAGCCAGCCCTAGCAGCCTCCGCATTGACGCAGGGCTGTCCTGCAGATGGCGCTGTGGCCCGGGGAATGCTCCTAGTGAGGACTCTGGCAGGTGGAAAACACCTGTGAGGGCTGGACAAGGGGTGGATCCAATCTGGGGTCCTACTTACTGTAGGTCCTGGGTATGTGTCCCACCGACAGGTTCCCCATGGTGACACTGGACACTGGACTTCTCATAGGGCCAGTTCCCTGCTAAGCCAGTGACCCTCTATTTCTCCTCTTCTGCCTTCTCTGGGGATGGAGTGGTGGGTCTTGCCTGCCTGGCCATGCTCTTTGCCCCCGCCAAGCACCGCAGCAGTTGGTGTGTCTTTCGATTCAATCCCACTGGGGCATCTTAGCACTTAGATAGGCCCCCGGGGCTCCATCTATCTGTGATGGTGGCCACCAGCTCTGCTCTTGGAAACATCCTTATCCTATCTCCCATCCAAGGCAGTCTGGCAGAGGATCTAAGCGAGTAAAAGAAGGCACCAGGACCCCCAAGTGGTGCTCAGAAAACAAAGGGCCAGGCTTTCTGGCGGGTTTGACTCCAGCCAGGTGGGGATTCCTGGCCCACCACCCAGCAGTTCTGTGCCCAGAGCCTCCTTATGGGGGATGCCCGGAGCCTCCTTCCCTGCCTGCAAAGAGAAGAGAATTGTCCCCACCCTCTAAGACGCAGTAGCAAAGCCTAAGTGAGATGAGTCATCTCGAAGACTTGGCAGAGTGGTAACAACAAGGTTCAAATGACGGTGATTACTATTCAGTGAGGAGCAGAGGTGATGAGGTGGAGGGATCGGACCAGGGAGAAGGCAGGGATGGCTTGTGAGGGAGGAAAAGTGGAGTGGAGAGGAAGATTCCTTGGTGGCCCTGGAAAGCTACTGAGGGGAGCCACCCTCCTGCTGCTGACCCCTGGGGCAGCCAGGCTGGTGGCAGGGGGTGGGGGTGGGGCAGGGCAGGCGCCGGGCAGAACGAGCCAACCATCTGGCCAGCTGTTTTTGGAACACAAATAGATGGCGCAGGGGCTTGGAGAGGCGCACCCCACTGACCACAACTGGCAGCGGAGGCCAAGGCTTCTGGAGGCTCCCAGCCCCGATCGGTAGCGTTCAGGCCAGCACACTGCAGCGCGGCAGGTGAGGCCAGGATCTAGCCTCCAGGAAGCCAGCGGAGGCCGGAGGGCCAGAGCCTGCACTGAGTGATCGGCAAATCCTGAGAGGACTGGGATTGTCCCTCCCTCCCGGTCAGTGATCCCGCCCCCCAGGCGCACAACCTCCTCTGTGTCCCGTGAAGGTGCCTCCCTGTCACCACTGCGGTACTTATTACACCGCAGTTAGAAGTGCAGCTCTGAGGCCAGAAGGCCTGGGTTCACATCCTGCTCCCACCCGCATGAGCTGTGTGACCTTGGTGAGTTGCGTAGCCCCACTGTGCCTCAGTTTCCTCAGCTGCAAAATGAGTTGTCAGGAGCGTTCATCGAGTTGGTGTAAGGACACAGCAGGGCCTGGCCTGTAACAAGTGCCCCAGGCCCCCGACACCTCATCCCTTTCTCTCCTTTTAAACCCCATCAGTCTCTGTCTCGCGCCTCTCTCTCTCTCTCCCATTCTCTCTTTCTCATCCATTCAGCAAACATGCCAGGCCGAGGGGAGGGGAGCTGTGGGGCACACAGCGATGGGACACACTGAGCCCTGCACAGGACCCTCCAAGGCCCACCCCTTGTTGGGGCTGCGACCTGCCCCACAGCTGATGGCTTTGCCTTCGCTGCAATGGGGCCCGTCTCCCAGGCCCTGGAGACTGATCCAGCCCAGCCCCCACAGGAGACAGGGCTGCCTTCACCCGCAGCCTCCAGGGAGAGCTTGTTGTTCTGGGGGAGGGAATCTTCCTTCTGGAGATGAGAGCAGCTCCGCTAAGAGTCTGGCTGGGAATGAGTGCGGCTGCTGGGTGACAGCGTGGCTGTCAAATCCGGGAGCTCCTTGTGTGGGGACAGTGTGCTTCTGACCTGCTGATGACAGAGCCATCAGTCACAGGACCCCATGGCGTCGTGCAGGACCAGACACTGCTACCTCTCCCGACAGGGTGACACATGTCATGGGGCCTGGGGGTGTTCTGAGGAGGGGGAGTTGAGATGCCCTCCTCACCAAGTCCTATCACATCTGCCAAAGTCACACAGAAACGTTCTTCCATACCTCAGTGCCTTTGCACAGCCCCCCTCTACCCAGCCTTCCCTCCCCTACCTCAGGCCTCCTCCATCTGACAATGTCTGGAGCATCCTTCAAGACTCGGTTCCTGGGGCACCTCTGGGAAGCCTTGTTCAGTCCTCCAGGACAGAAGGAACCCCGTCCTCCTTGGTGCTGCTCTGACGCCTTGTACATACTTTTCCTAACACAGTGGTCACAGTGAATAACAGTTATTTGTTGAGGTGTTTGTTTCCCCTGCCATGGACAGTGAGGTTTTTTGGGTTTTTTTTTTTTTTTTTACATTTATTTATTTTTGAGAGAGAGTAAGACAGAGTGTGAGCGGGGGAGGGGCAGAGAGAGAAGGAGACACAGAATCTGAAACAGGCTCTAGGCTCTGAGCTGTCAGCACAGAGCCTGACAACGAGGCTCGAACCCACAAACCATGATATCATGACCTGAGCCGAAGTTGGACGCTCAACCGACTGAGCCACTCAAGCGCCCCAGAGAGTGAGTTTTTGAGACCAAAGGCCAGGGCTCAGCCTTCTCTGCATCCTAGGGCCGGGCACGTAGTTGGCACCTCACAAATGTAGGCTGAGGAGTGGGTTGTCGTTGGTGTCACCATCCACCTCTACACAGATCTCAACGCCGAGGGATCCAGTCCCTGCTTGATGTCTGGCCTAGAGCAACATCCTGCTTTAGTGAGAGGTTTAGAAAGCCAGCTGGCTAGAAGGATCTAGAATGAGGAGGGCTTTTCCTATTGAAGACCAAATCTAAGCTCTTTTTTTCCTAAAGAACTAGGGGACACCAGTTTGGAATTGCCTTTAAATGTTTATTTTTGAGAGAGTACGAGTGGGGATGGGGCGGAGAGAGGGAGACAGAGGATCCAAAGCAGACTCTGTGCTGACAGCAGAGAGCCCAATGCATGGCTCAAAACCATGAACCGAGAGATCATGACCCTAGCCAAAGTCAGACGCTCAACCGACTGAGCCACCCAGACGCCCCTGGAATTGTCTTTAAATGTACATGAAGAGTTTGAGCTCAGAACTCGTTAAGCCTCTTATTCCCATCTGAGGCAACCCACAAACCATGAACGGCGCTCATGGGAGGCAAAAATGAGGCAGGGCTCCCCGGGCAGAAGCCCAGGGAGATGCCACACAGACCACAGAGGGGAAAAACCAAAAAGCAATTTCATCCCAATTTTGTAATGCAGACACATAAAGTGTTCCTCATGGTTGCTTTTAAAACAGAGGAGAGAGAACATAAAATGACTTAACAAATGAAGAAGTAGTTAGAAAAAAGTTTCTGCCATCCTATGTGAAGAGAGACAGCAGGGCAGAGAGAAGAGGAAGGGAAAGTGCAAAGAAGGGGGGAAGATGCAGAAATAATAGCATGAAAGCAGAGAGAGAGAGAGAGAGAGAGAGGAAATCGAGAAAGAGATGGTGGAAACACACACACACGAGGCCCTCCAACACTTGCTTTCTAATTGTTTTTTCTTTGTGTTTTGTTATTGCTTGTACCAGTTTAAGGGATGCAATTTTGAACACATTTCTCTATTTTCTGACTTCTGGAATGAAAAGTTCCCCAATGAGATGCCTGATGCCACTCTTCGTGTTGATCTGTTTGTTTTTTTTTCTTCTATAACCTGTTCTTGTTTTTTTCCCTTCTGAAAACTTTTAAGTTCTTCTTTTATCTTCATACACACCACCACAAAATTAGCATGCACCTTTATTCATTCATTGCATTCGGTGCTTTTGTTTTTATAATTTATTTTCAGTGGTTTTATTTTTAATGTTTGTTTATTTTGAGAGAGAGAGAGACAGAAAGTGAGCAGGGGAGGGAGAGAGAGAGAGGGAAAATCCCAGGCAGGCTCCGCAGTGTCATCATGGAGCCCGATTGGGGGCTCAATCCCATGAACCACAAGATCATGACCTGAGCTGAAACTGAGAGTCACACACTTAACCAACTAAACCACCCAGGCGCCCCTCAATGGGCTTTTAAAATCTGGAAATGTAAGTCCTTCTTATTCCTTTGACAGTGAATTCCCTTCCATTTTCTCTGTCCTGTATTTCTTCTTTAAAAAAATTTTTTTTAAATGTTGTATTTATTTCTGAGAGAGAGACTGCATGAGCAGGAGAGGGGCAGAGGGAGAGGGATACACAGAATCTGGAACAGGCTCCAGGCTCTGAGCTAACTGTCAGCACAGAGCCTGACGTGGGGCTCGAACCCACAAACCGTGAGATCATGACCTGAGCTGAAGTCGGACACTCAACTGACTGAGCCACCTAGGCGCCCCTGTCCTGTATTTCTTCTGTTGGGCCTCGTAGGTGGATCTTTTACTTTCCTTATTTTTTTCTTTCTCCTCTTTTCCATATCTTTATTTTTTCCTACTTTCTGAAAGTTTTCCTTGGCTCTATCTTTCAAACTTTGTTTATTTGTTGCCTATTTTTTTTCTGTTGGCAATTTTTTTTCTGCTATCATGTTTTCTTTCCCTTTTCTTTCTTTTTTTCTTTCTCTTTCTTTCTTTCTTTCTTTCTTTCTTTCTTTCTTTCTTTCTTTCTTTCTTTCTTTCTTTCTTGATTTTAAATATATTTATTTAAATTCAAGTTAGTTAATATACAGTGTAGTATTGGTTTCAGGGAATAGAACCCAGTGATTCATCACTTACGTGTAACATACATTGTTAAATACATGATCCGATTATTTTTAGTAAAATTACAGACAGTGTGCTTCTGCCCTGCTAATGACAGAGGCACCACTCACAGGACACACAGATGTGCAACCATTGCCATAATCCAGTTTGGATTATTCCTTCTTGTATGGTCTTTTATTCTAGTTTCATGGGTGACATATCTTCTCTTGTCTCTCCCAAGATACTAATGCCTGTTTCTTTAATGTTCTCAAGTTCTTCCCTTTTGTCGTTGGTCAGCTGGTTTCAGTATCCGCCTTTCATCCTGTTGGAGATGTTCCTGGAGTTCTTGGTTATTCTTTGCAGTCCACCAATATTTAAGAGCCAAGTATTAAAAAAACCACATGGACACTGTGTGTGCATGAACATCATTTGTCAATTGATGATCCTTCACTATAGGAGTTACATGAAGGCCATTTCTTTGAGGTTCCCCAAATGTCAGTATCGGTGAGTCTTTTCCAGGAGCCATTCAGTTTCTCCAGAAAAGAGTCTACCAACCTCTCTGGGCTTGGGGTGGGTGAGTGTGGTGGGCTAGTGCCGATATGGTTGCCAATGTCCTTGGAGAGGCACAGCGCAGGGGACTGGGGGTACACCCATTTGCAGATAGACTTTCATGTAATCCTCCTGTTTCCCCCCCCGGCACGCCCCCTCTTCTGCTGTTCTTGCTGATCTGGGCTTAGACCCTCAATTTCACCAAATAAACCCCCTGCTGGAGGAGGGGAGAGGTGGTCACTTGGCGGTACTGAGTGGGGGCAGGAACTTGGGGCTTCTTCCTACTGACCCCTCTGTTTCCAGTTGGCCAGAACCTGCCAAGTTTCCAGTTCTACAGCTCATCTTGTCTTCTGCAGTCCCTGGTGCCTGCCGTACCTGTGTCTTGCCAAGAATCCGCAGCTTGAATTGGCTCTGTTTTCGCCAGCATCCCCCTCTGTAGGCACACGGTATTCAGATTCCTCAGCTCTGCTCATTCTTCCACCTGCTTTCCATCTTCTGAAAATCTGTTGACATCTTTTGTCTTCTGCTGGCTTTTTCTTTCCCCCTCTCATTCTTTTCATTCCTGTGGGCTCATGTGTTTTTTAATTCCTTAGCTCACATTTTAGTGGTGTTTCGGGAAGAACAATGGTAAATCCATGTGCTCAATTTGCCAGGCTTTCCCTGAAATGTGGGATTAATGGCCTCTCAGCCTCTGTTTTTTTTTTTTTTTTTTTAGATTTTTTTTGCAACTGTAGACATAAAGAGAAGCAAGGGGAGGTCTCCTGTATTTTACACTAAATACACTATGGATTCTCTTCTTATCCGAGTGATCTTTCTAATCTGGGTCACTGATTCTTTTTTTTTTTTTTAAATGTTTTATTTATTTTTGAGAGAGAGACAGACAGACNCCCCACTGATTCTTAAAAAAAAAAAAAAAAAGTTGAAAATGGAAGGAAATCTTGAGAAAAGATGATCATAGGGATGGGATGGACATTGAATCCAGGGAGGGTGTGAAGGTGTTGGCACTGTTTAAATGAGGCTCGGGGATGGTTTAGTTATTCATTGGAATTCATTTTCTTTTAAGTGGTTTTTGTCCTGATTCATCATGCCACACTGTCCACTTTTGTGTTGGTTTGAACTTCAATGTTACCATAGAAGAGGCATCCTAAAACTTGAGAGAGAGGAGGAGGAGGTGGGAGACTGAGACCATATTATCAGGATAGACTAGGCAATGCTACTATAATGGATAAACATGGAAATGTCAGTGTCTTAACACAGTAAAATTCCATTCCTCCCTCACTTCGCCATCATCGCTGCTTGGAAACTTCCTCCAAGCTACCCAGGCTACCTCTATGTCTTAAGCTATACTATATGGAACACCTGGCTTTCCAGGGTTCTGCGGAAGGAGAGAGAGAATTGGAAGATTATGCAAGATGCTTTTAAGGGCCAAGACCAGAAGTGGTTTATATCTTCTACCCACATCCATTGGCCAGAACTCTGTCCCTTGGTCCCAAATTATCTGCAAGAGAGGATGGGAAGTGTGGTCTTCCTGTGTGCTCTGGGAGTAAGAGTGTTACATTGTCTCTGTCATCTTGTCTACCAGGCTTTCTGAGGGGGATGCCAATATTCTTAAAGGGAGGGGAGATATGGTCTCTGCATCCATAATGCCTGGTCAAGAGGAAATAATGCTCAATTAAAGTAGGAGACAGCCGTCAGATATAAAGAGAAATTTCTTGACTTTAAGGGAGTTGAATGTTAGAATGGGCAATTGAGAAGTGACATTTACCCTTATAGATCCTTAGGAAAAGTGTTCTTAGGAATTGATGGATCTACCTGCTTAAGCGATTAAACGGATAATCTTTTGAGATCCCACCTAATTCTGAGATTCTATTCTCAAATACACAGGCGTCAGGAGGTTGCAAAGCCGGACGGCCAGGACCAGAGGTGGATCCAGGTTTTGTGAAGCCTGAAGCTTATACTCCTTGGGGTACCTTCTATAAGAAAAATTCTGTAATTCAGAATTATGTACAGGGCTTGGAAGGGCCCTTGCAAGTGGAGGGCCTCAGGCATAAGCTTATTAGTTTCCCAGTAAACTCCTCCAGCCAGGAGAAGCCTAGAACCATAGATTCTGAAGCATCTTGCCCAACAGACTGGCTCTTCCAGATTCTAGATAGCCCTCATGATTTTTTCCCAACTCTTTAACTCAGCAAAAATTGTTGAATGCTCACCATGTGCCAGGCACTGGATGGACCCTTCATCACCCACCTCTGTTGTAGGGCTGAGCTAGGCACCAGCCCAAAGGACGTCAGTCCTGATCCAAGGAGCTCCTAGGTTCATGCAGGCAGCGACAGTGCAAAGGGGGGAGGAGGAGAAAGAGCACAGAAAGCCAGGTGGGAGAGCAGGGCCATGTGTGACCTGAGGACACAGGGAGTCATCTGTGGACATTAGGCCACTGTGCTCAGAGGAGAAACCCATGCTGCTCTTTGTCTTGCTTTTAAACGGAAACGTTCCCTATAGAAACTGCAGAGACCTCAGGCTTGCTGTGGAGCAAGGGCTCAGCTGTGTCCCACGCCCTTCTGTCAGACACATCACTCCTCTGGAGGGGCTGGAGTCGAGTGTCACCACGAGGAGTCAGCAGTCTGGACTGGGACACTTGGTCTGGAGCCCAGCTGTCAGCTCTGTCCCCACGATTGTCCCTGGCACTGTCTGGGTCTTTCTGAGCTGATCGAACTGCGGTGTCTGGAAAACTCCAGACCAAAGCTAAGTCCTGCATGCAGCCTCTCTTCTCTTAGAATTTTCAAACAGCAGAAAATCAAGCGGGCGGTGACTTCTGAGGCCCTGTCAGAAGACCTGGCCACAGATTCGCCGGGTGACCTTGCACGATACCTTTGTCTCCCTGGATCTCTTTTTCCTCTTCTGCAAATCGAGAAAATAACCCCTGTGAAGGACAATTCTTGTCACGGTGGTCAAGGTCAGCACGGATCTGGGGGGTGGGGAAGGGACACTGACACCTCAGAGTCTGTCCTCTGGGCCAGCTGCACAGGTGCTGGACAGGGGCCCCAGTCAGTTAGGCAAAACAGATGATCAAGGAGCTCCAGGCCCTCGGTGGCCCCAAATCTGCCTTGTGGTTTATGATGTCCCTGCATGGTTTGCACTGAGCTGAGGCCCGGCAAGCCCAGGGGGAGAGAATAAAAACAACCAACCTGCTTACCGTGATTCGTCTGAAAAATTTTGACATCAAGACACACTGTACGGAACACAAAAATGAAAATGCATTTTAAAAGGCTTCCTAATGAAGGAGATGCAAAACGGCTCCCATTGGAGAGAGCTCTGTCTCAGCGCGCCGGGGGTGGAGAAGGCATCGAGGTGGAGAAAGTCTGGGAGGACTAGTTTGGGCTCCTCTCCTGGGTTCACTGTGATCCTGGTTTGAACCCAGAAACCCCAGTGCCCTGCTCTCTGCTGTTGCTTCCCAAACTTGGGCCGTCCTCTAACTTCAGGTCTAAATAAGTGCCTTTAGGGGCTCTCTTGGTGGACTCGAGGAGACGCCAAACCACTGATGCACAAAATTTCCTCTGTGTGAAAAAATTTCATATGGCTGGGCTTGGAGTTTTTTCTGGGAAGAGGGGCCTGAGCTTTTCTCCGATGTCCAATGGGTTCGGGACCCAGGACAGAAATCTTCACTCTAGAGTATGCTGGGGACGGGGGAAGCTGAGGCAGCACGATTCAGGCAGGATCACTGGGAGAGTGGGGCATGCAGGCTACTCCCAGCTGTAGGGTGAGCTCGTTACCCAAAGGAACACGGAACCTTGAACCTCTGAATGCATTTTCCTTGATGAGGTCTGCCCATGTGGAGGTGGTGCTCCCTGACAAGTAGCCAGAGTTTTCTGTAGACAGACCCATTCAAAGACTCTGTCTGGCACCTGAGGTGAGCCTGGCACTGTGCTGGGTGGGGGGGACATGAGGAAGATTAGACATGGTTCCTGTGTGCCCGTGTGGGACTCCCCAGTCCAGGGGATGAGGTGCCCAGAGAAATGTAAATATGAGGGGTGCCTGCCTAGCTCAGTCAGTAAGAGCATGCGACTCTCTTTTTTTAAAATTTTTAAATGTTTATTTAATTTTGAGAGAGAGAGAGACAGAGAAAGAGCATGGGCAGGTGAGGGGCAGAGAGAGGGAGACAGAATCCAAAGCAGGCTCCAGGCTCTGACCTGTCAGCACAGAGCCCGATGCGGGGCTTGAACTCATGAACTGTGAGATCATGACCTGAGCTGAAGTTGGACGCTTAACTGACTAAGCCACCCAGGTGCCCCAAGCATGTGGCTCTTGATCTTGGGGTTGCGAACTTGAGCCCCACGTTGAGTGTAGAGATTACTTAAAAATAAAATCTTAAAATTTTTAAAAAAATGTTTATTTAATTTTGAAAGAGAGAGAGAGAGTGTGTATGCTAGTGGGAGAGGGACAGAGAGAGAGAGAGAGACAGACAGAGACAGAGACAGAGATGGAGCAGGCTCAGCACTATCAGTGCAAATCCTGATGTGGGGCTCGAATTCATGAACCGTGAAGTCATGACCTGAGCCAAAGTTGGATGCTCAACTGCCTGAGCCACCCAAACACCCCAAAATAAAATCCTAAAAAAAAAAAAAATGACAATATGAGGTGGTATGTGCTATAAGGGAAGGTAAAAGAAAAAAGGTCTGGGTGGCACCGAGGGAGAAAAGGTTAGCTCAGTCTAGAAGCTGGAAGGCCACCCAGAAGGTGAGTGGCATGGGCCAGAGGGTCAAATACACGGGGGTGTGAGTCCAGGCTGTATGACCTCTGAGAACCTCAGTTTCTTTTTTTAAAATACAATGATAATTATTCACAGAATTGTTGAGAGTCCGATGAAATCATGTTCACACAATACATCCGTAGATTGGACCTCAGAGTGGGATTTGCCCTTTTGGAAAGATCTAGGATCAGCAGGAGCCGCACAGGTAGAGGCATGGCCTTGGAGGGTACTTTGTGCTGACTCAGCAATGCTACTGTGCTGTGACCTGAAGAGAGTCACTGTGATGGTCCAGGAATATGTGGAGTCAATGACTCAGCAATTCTGGAGTCAATAGTTTATTTTTTTTAAGTTTATTTATTTATTTATTTTGAGAGAGAGCATATGTGTGAGTGGGGGTGGGGGAGAGGAGAGGAAGAGAGAGGGAGAAAGAGAGGAAGAGAGAGAAAGAACCCCAAGCAGGCTCCACACTGTCAGTGCAGAGCCCGACTCGGGGCTCAATCTCACTAACCGTGAGAGACGATATAGTAATTTACACGTGTGTGGGTACCAGTGAGGAAGTGAGCAGACTGCTTCTCTTTCGGGGCTGCTGACAGTAATGGTAGCAATGGTTGCTAATGATGGCTGAGCGTTTCCTCTGTGCCAGGCCCCACCTGGTGCTTGTGGACGAACTCACTGGATCATTTGATCATGCTCATGGAGGCGAGCTCACACTCCTCACTGTGGGGCTCCTGATACCTTCAGTCCCGGTTCATTCCTGCTCTGTCCCCGCTCTCACTCAAGTCTTCCCACCCTTACCCCCTCTAAGCCATGACCCTGTCCTAAACATCCTATGTCAGAGCCAGGAGAGACCTTGGAGACCCCCAGTTCAATTCCTTTTTATGGGGGAGGAAACTATAGCCCCTAAAACGAAGGAGCTTGCTTTTCTAGACCATAGAAAAGGCCCCTGGGCACCCTAGTAGGTTCCGGAGGAATGTAGTCAGGAGGCCCGGGTTAGCATGTTGTCCATATGATCCCAGGTGGGGGTCCTCAGGGTAAGGGTCAGACCAGTGATAGGCTGGGTGTGTCCACATGCTCCCCAGGATTCACATCCCAGCCATTCTTCTCCAGGCACTCATTTTCTTCAGTGACCCAGGCCTCCTGGTTTCCCCTCAGGTCAAGCAGCTGAGATGTGGGGGGTGGGGGGGACCCTGGGAGGTGCAGCAGCCATGGCCAGGCCGCCATGTTGATGGAGATGTGTCACTGCGGTGCTGTGAGGGCCCAAGCTTTCACCCACCTGCGGTCCGCCTCACTTCCTTGGTGCGCACACCCGGGTGTGGAATTGCTAGATCAAGCGGTAATTCTGTGTTCCGCTTTTTGAGCAATTGTCAAACTGTTTTCCACAGAGGCTGCACCATTTTACGTTCCCACCAGCAAAGCGCAAGGGTTCCAATTTCTCCGCATCCTGGCCATGGTTGTTATTCTGGAAACAAGATTCTTTCTCCTCTCTGACAGCGGTCCCCGTGGGGTCACCCCCGACTCCAGCTGTCCCCTTTAGGATTTGATATCCCATGCCTCGCTCACACTCTCGTCTTCTCAGGCCAAATGCTGCTGTAGCAATCAGGCACAGGTGCGCAGACAGTGGTGCACACCAGGGCCCTGGAGGGGGGGCATGGAAAGCAAAGAGGGCTGAGCCCCAACTCCAGAGTTTCTGTTCCGTTGGGTCTGGGATGGGGCTCTGGAATTGGCATTTCTAGTAAATTCCTAGCTGGTGCTCATGCTGTCTTCTGGGAAACCCATGAGAACCACAGCTTTAAGGTACCACTTCCCACATTTTGTCCTAGGAAATCCCTGCTTTGTTCCTTCCCTTCCTCATTCGCATAAAACCAGTAGCACCCTGAGCCTCAATTATGCTTTAAACTTCCCTTTCCCCAGATCTTATTAGATGGGCAGTGGGATGGGCAGGGGAGGGAGGGAATTGATGGCTCTGCTTCCTCAGTTCCTAGACCCTCGGCCCCTCTGTCCAGCCCCATCTGGAACTTGAGTGTCCCCTGTTCTGACTCTGGGAACGAGATGGGGCTTTGGCTGGGGTCCATGGCTCATCACAAGAAGTGCGGCCACAGTGTAGCTTGGGATCAACTTTAATCAGCTTTCCACTTGGAAACTGCTTGGTGAGGGATTGATATTTTATTCAGTGTGTTAAATGTCTGACTGGAGCTGAGGGTGGTGAAGAATTGCCCTGGGAATCCTTCCCTGAGGCCCGGTGTGGGGGGAGCAAGAACGAAAGGCTGGCCTCCCCCCTGGGGTGGAGGGCCTCTCCTCCCAGCCCCAGAGCGGCCCACTGAAGCTCTGCCCAAGGTAATCAGGCACTTGCACGACCCTCTCAGCTCCCACCGACCCCTCCTCCCATCTCCTCCCCGGCTCCCCTCCCCCCAGGCTCTAGCGCGGAGACCTTGCTCATCCCTTGGCCTCTGGATTTGGCGAACATTTTCTGGAGTCTCAGATCCAGCTTGGCTCCCCATTTTGCATGACGAATCACTTCCTTTATTTGGGCCTCAATTTCCCCATTGGTAAAATTAAAGACTAGGCTATAACAATGGTTTTCAAACTGTGTGCCATAGAGCCCAGGGTTCTGCTGAGGGTCAAGGTATACACCAAGTCTACCACGTCTGCTTAATTAGAGCGGCTTCACTTACATTTACTTTATATCTTGAGATTCGACGTAAACCACTGATTTGGAAGACAGAAGTTCTGCTGCTAAAAATCACTGGCCTAGATGATCTTGAAGATTTTTCCTGCTCTGGTTTTATGGTCTAGATTCTGTGGTTCTTTCGCCTCTACATCATCTTTTTCAAGTCTCAGTCCATGTGAGGTAACACATGGTCACACACTGAGTTTTTCCCTGAGCTTCCGAAACTCAGTGTTTGGGAATACATGTTTCTTCCAGGAAAGAGGTGGGGGTGGCAGGCAAGGCAGTTGGCCACTGTTCCAGTCACTGACCTGTGTAGGAGGGTGTCTCTGGGTCAAGCAGACAGGCCAGCAAACTCCCAGGCCCAATGGAGGGTGGAAGCAGAGATCAAGTGTGAGCCCCACCCCCACCCCAGTGAGGATATTTTCTGGATAGCAAGTTGACCTCCCATGACTGAAGTTGGTATGGGGCAAACAGCGGGCATAACTGGTTGGCACACTGGAACATCTGGACAGAAAACGGACGTCCCTGGATGCTTCTTTGAGAGCCAGAAAGGAGGGAGCAAGACAGTAAAACTTGCTGAATTGTTGGAGCTGAGGCCATTCCTCTTGGGGAGAATTAGTCAGGGGGCTGGGGTGGGTAGATGGGGGCTGTCTATCACCAGGTTCAGGTACACATATCCTTGTTTCGATAATGTGACGCACTGGCTTTTGGATTTATGGTGAGAAAGGTAGGTCTCTAAATCATTTTACTGACCCTGAAGGCATGACTGGCTCTCAGGCTGGAATATATCATGGGGGGAGAGCACCCCCTGTGATGTGCCATAAATTGTGGAACTATGGCAACTCCAGAGCCACTGGAAATACTCAAAAGCAAGGGGCGGAGGGGGGAGGGAGCAGTGTGACAGGACTGCGTGTGTGAAGAGCATGTCCGGGCAGGGGAGAAGCAGGCAGCCTGCAGTGAGCAGAAAGCTGCCAGCCAGGAGACTCAGGTCGTAGCCCTGCTCTGGCACTTGTCAGTTGCATAAACTTGATCACGGGCCCTTTACAATGGAGTAGATTTACAATGTAGTTTGCAGCCAGGCAGAGCTGGACTTGAGTCTTAGCTCTACCAATTCTTGGCTGGATGACCCCAGCAGCTTATTTGAATACCTAAGCCTCCGTTTCATTATCTGTAAAGTGGAACTAAGAACAGCTGTGGATGCCATTGCTTGCTGTTCATGGAAAAGCTAATCTCTCCTTTCTCCTTACAGTTTGTGTAGATGAAACATGCTCAGGGAAGAAGGGCCCTTCTAGCAAACTTGGTGGCTGAACTACAATTGGTGTAATCTAAGCATGGTCATGTCATTTCCTTTTTGTTGTTGCTCAGTTTAAGGGTGGACATACAGCGCAGTTTTAACCATTGAGATATAAGAGGAAGGCTGCTGGACTTTCGGGAAGGATTTTCTTCCTCATGTGCCAGGAAGTCCTGCTGTCATCTTCCCGCTGTGGGTGAGGTTGGGTGAGGATGTGCTGCTTGGAGCTGTGGCAGCCATCTTGCCACCATAAGGTGCTAAGCCCGAGATAGAAAGGCTACCACAACAAGGACGGTGGAGCAGAAAAAGAGAAAGAGGACTGGATCCTAGATGACTTTACTGAGCTGCTTCATCAACCCTGGATTGCTTATACGTCCAGACTTCTTATCTGAGGCAGTGATGGATCTTCATCCCATAAAACATTAGCATGTACACTGTTACCTGCAGCTGCAATACTCCTCTGTATAACACAGCGGTCCCGTGGGGTTGCTGTGAGGATCAGCAAAATATTAATACATGGGAATATTCCAAGCCCAGGATTTGGCTCAGAGTAGGTGTTCGATACGCACTCGTTTCCACCCTCTTCCCTGTTTTCATCTCTTAATTGGAGATTTTTCCTTCTCTACCAACCTCACAGGATTGTGGTAAAAAAAAAACCAAATGAGATCATTGTTATTTATTGCCACAATAATGCTCTAGTAACAACCATAAAACCTCAGTAGCGTATCACAATAAGCATTTCTTTAGCTCACAAATTTGGTTCTCTGTGATGTAGGCTGGTTGCTCCACAGGACTGGCAGTGGGTGATGGAGCAGCTGGGCCATGGGCTTCCTTCTCCACAAGGCAGACTGGGTACATTCTCAGGTGCAAGAGAGGAAATAGACACACACAGCATTTGTCCCGGCCTCTGCTTCCTTCCTGTTGGCTGGCATCCCATTGGTTGAAGCAAGCAGCATGGCAGAGGCCAGGATCAGGGGGTATGGTAGGATGAGACACCACTCCCACACACAGGGAGGGCACCACCAAGTTGCATAACAAAAGAAGTGAGGAAGAATTGGGCCAGTTTTTTCTTTTTCTTTTTTACACTCAACCTATCACAATAATATACAGTAAAAGCTTAGATTGCGAGTAACTTGTTCTACAAGTGTTCCGCAAGACAAGCAAACATTTCTGATAAATTTTAACTTGATAAATGAGCGATGTCTTGCAATATGAGTCATACATGATGCCGAACATCACATGATCAAACTGAGCCAGTGGTTCTTCTCTCTCTCTCTCTGTCTCTCTGTCTCTCTGTCTCGGATGATTGTCTCCGATGCTTGGATACTCAGTCTCAGGCCAGGGTTGGCAGAAATCAGTGATTTTTCAGAACGTTGGAAGGTGCCCACAACTGGTACTGGTGTATTTTTTGTCACTTCCAAGTACCTATGGACAGCCCTTTGCTTTTCCATCCAAGAGTAAGCTTAGGAATGCTTTGCTTCATTCTAGGTCAGGCTGCCTGTAGATACAGACCCTTTCCTCTGCTGCCTTATTGCCAGTTACATTAAATACTGTTTATGACAAGAGTTTATTAATACTGTACTGCAGTCAACATCCATGCGAGGATGGCTGCCATGCAGAAAAAGGTTGAAAAGAAAAGTGATAAGACCAAAGAGATGATTACGGTGGAAACTGAGAAGGAAATCATTGAGAAGTATGAACGAGGTATGCGAGTGGCCGAAATTGCAACCACCCATCCATCCACCCACTCACCCATCCATCCAACCATCCACCTAGCAACCTATATCCCCACCCATCCATCCACCCATCCACCCACCCATTCCCCTATCTACCCATACATCCAATCATCCACCCATCCATCTACTCATCCACCCATCCACTCATCATCCACCCACCCATCCAGCCATCCATCCACCTATCCCCCATCCACTCACCCATCCAATCATCCACCCATCCATCTACCCATTTATCCACTCATCATCCACCCACCCATCCAGCCATGCCACCCACCCACCCCCTCCATCTAACCATCTACCCAGTCCATCCACCCACTCGCCCACCCATCCATTCACCCAATGGATACTTTGTGAGTCTACTGTGTGCCAGACACTGTTCTAGGCACTGAGGAAACAACAGTGAAAAATACCTGGTTGTTATGGAAATCAGATTCTGGGCCTTCCTGCTCCCTCCTATCCCTGATGAGAAGTGAGAACTATCAGCAGTGTAGTAGCTGTAAAGGGCCAGATAGTAAATATTTTAAGCTTGAGGGCCCAAAGGGGTCTAGAGTAGCCACTCGTCTCTCTGCCCATGTAGCTTGAAAGCAGCCACAGACAACATGGGTGTGGCTGTGTTCTTTATTATTATTATTATTATTAAATATTTTATTTTTAAGCCATATCTACACCCAGTGTGGGGCTCATACTCACAACTCTGAGATCAAGAGTCTATGCTCCACCAACTGAGCCAGCCAGGTGCCCCATGGCTGTGTTCCATAATAAAATTTTAGTTACAAAAACAGGCCAGCTGGGAGTCACCC
>NW_027532607.1:380948-387283 GCF_008692635.1 Crocuta crocuta
ATGAATGTAATTTTTTTTTTTTTTTTACAAATAGCTTATTGTCAAATTGGTTTCCATATAACACCCAGTGCTCATCCCCACAAGTGCCCGCCTCCATGCCCATCTCCCCCCTCCCCCCCCCCACATCCATCAGTCCTCAGTTCACCTGTTTTTTTTAAAGTTTATTTATTTACTTCGAGAGAGACAGGGCGAGGGGTGGGGGTGGTGAGGGGTAGAAAGAGAGGGAGACAGAGAATCCCAAGCAGGCTCCGTGCTGTCACAGGGCCTGACACAGGGCTCTATCTCACAAACTGAGATCATGACTTGAGCTGAAATCAAGAGTCGGGCATTTCATCATCTGAGTCACCCAGGTGCCCCTCAGTCAGGAAGCTTTCAAACAATACCCATGTCTGGGCTCTGCCCCAGACCAAATTCACCAGAACTTTTTGGGGGCAGGGCCGGAGCCTGGGTGTTTATTCAAATTTTCCAGGTGGTTCTAATGTGCTATCTGGATTGAGAACCACTGGCCCAATCCAATAGCATCATTTTATATACCTGGGAGAATAAACAAGTTGTCCAAGTTCACACAGTCTTAATTGGAGGACTTATCCAAGGTGGCAAAGTGGCCTTAGGATCTGATTAAAATTTTTTTGATAATTTTTTTTATTATTTTGAGAGAGAGAGAGCACATGGAAGTGGGGGGAGGGCCAGAGAGAGAGGGTGAGAGAGAGAATCCTAAGCAGGGATGTGGGGTTTGCACTCACAAACTGCGAGATCATGACCTGAGCCAAAGTTGGACGCTTAACTGACTGAGCCACCCAGGCGCCCCTTAATTTATTTTTAATGTTTATTTATCTTTGATAGAGAGACAGAGAGAAAGAGAGAGAGACAGAACATGAGCAGGGGAGGGGCAGAGAGAGAGGGAGACCCAGAAAGAAGAAAGAGGGAATTGCTGTCTATCATTCTTTTCTGTAGCAGCTCTCTCCTGACAGGTGGATTTCCCCAAGTAAGCTATAGATGGCCTGATCTGTGATCTAAGTTGAAGGTGTGATGTTGAGGGCACCCTGAGGGCTCTCTGGAGAAGTGGAGTTTTGAGCTCATCCATTTGGGGAGGCAGCACAGAGGGCAGTTGTAAATGCAGGCTTTGGAGGGAAACAGAACTCCATTGGTAGCTGTGTGACTTTGAGCAAGTTATTTAACCTCTCTGAGACTCAGTGTCACCATTTATAGAATAGGGATGATAATACCTGCCTTTGTGAGAGTGTTGTAAGGATTAGAAGGGATTATGCACACAAATGTTTAGGATCATTCCTGGCACCCAACTCATGCTAATAAACAAAAGCTATTACAGTATTTTTATTTCTTGGTATTAGGTCCACCTCTGTGCCTTCCACAGCATTCTGTGTGGTATGCTTAGCAAAGTGAAAGGCAGGAACCCTGCTGGAAGACAGAGGGCATTCCAGGCTTGGGGAATGGTCGAGGGAAGGCCCTGAGAGGGGAATGATTGAGTTGTGATGAGATTCAGCTCTGAGGAGACACTCAAATGTCACCAGCCCCTTCGGTCTCTGCCTCTGCCTCCCAGGACCCATGCCCCTCCCAGCTCCTGAGCTCTATCTCTTAGGGAGTAGAGAGTTCTTACTGTTACCTGTTGGTTTAGGAGACGGTCTTGGTGTGAGAGCAGGCATGCTGTTTATGTTGGACTCTAGGACCCTGCGTGGCATACAGTCAGGCTGTGAGGAGGGTGACTTCCTAATAATATGGTAGAGAGACAGGGCAGGCAGGGAGGGTTGTGGCTGGGAAGCTAAGGAGCTTCCATTCGGTGCAGTGGGAAACAAGAAGCCGCAGTTGGCTGAGCTGGGACTTGTAAACAGGAGGCTTCTGGGGGTTCCTGGGGACCCTTGCTGCCCTGCCCCAAAGGCCATCTGCTCTGGGAGGACAGGTGCATCAGCCCCAAGCAAGGAGGGGAGTACGCCCCTGCCCGTTGCTGCTGCATCTTTCCAAGTGCATGCTGGATGCGGCTGCTCCTCCCGGAGCTTGCAATCCATCGCCTTGGTCACTGCCAAGGCTGGGCCTAAGGTGTCTGAGCCCCAGGTAACCACTCTGCCTGACGGCGTTGGGCAGCATGGCCCAGGGAAGGGGTGAGGAGGAGGGGACAGGTAGGGAGGGGCAAGAGCTTCTCTGGGTCCTCACAAGGCTGGCCTTGGTGACAGGAAAGTCACTGGTCCTGGAAGGGGACCACGTGCAGTTGGTTTGGGTTCAGCCATCTGGGACACAGGTGATAACTGCATCCTGATGTCGCTTTTTGCATCTGGAATAATACAGCATTACCTTGACAAAGTGCTTTACTGTGACTTCTATGAGGCTTTTCCAAGCCTCTCTGGTTACTTTCTCAGGGCTCAGAGGTCTTTTCCCAGGTGGGCCACCTGTGGAAAAGGTGTTGGTTTTATAGCTGGTACTGATGTACCCTAATCTACCCATGCCTGACCTTCTCTAAGATAAAGTGGCAGAAGGGCCCCTGTCCCCTGGTCTTTCTGTGGCTCCCCCTGGGATCTGGGTGTCATGAGGAGGTGACTCAGGAAGCACACTGTGTGATCTCCCTCCAGAGCTACAAACCCAGCCTGGGGTTTTCTGAGCCTTGAGGTTCATCCTCCCCCAAGAATCCCCTCCCAGGCTGCTGTCCGCTCCATCCACAGTCCCCCTTCGGTGGAGAGGCTGCAGAATAACCCATCTGGATACAGAGCGTGGGATTGATGCGCTGTTTTTAGTCCTGTGGGAGAAGTCACAACAAGGGGTTGTAATTTCTCTGCAATTTCTCTCCTCCATCAGGCATCTGTTGGTGTGTTGTGAGGGGGTTCTCATCTGAGCACAAAGCTTGTATCTGGATCTAGCCTCATGGGTGTGACGTGGCCTCATGGAGGCACTTGACTTTGCTCTGAATGAGGGGAACTGTTTAGGAGCCTCTCATCCTTTTCTCCCCAACCCCCCACTCCCCACCCCCGCCGCCCCTGCTCTGGCTGACTCACATGGCCTCCAGCCCTCACTGCCTTGAGTGACACCGAGCTCATGCCTCGGTTACCTCTTATTTTTTTAAAAACATGGTTTTTTATGTTTATTTTTGAGAGAGAGAGAGAAGAGAGAGACAGAGCACAAGCAGGGGAGGGACAGAGAGAGAGAGAGACACAGAATCCAAAGCAGGTTCCAGGCTCTGAGCTGTTGACCCAGAACCCAATGTGGGGCTCGAACTCACAAGCTGTGAGATCATGACCTGAGCTGAAGTCGGACGCTTAACCCACTGAGCCACCCAGGTGCTCCAAGTTACCTCTTATTTCATGCTCCATCTGAGCTGGTGCTTTCCTTGATGCTACCCCTGACTCCCAGCACATCTGGTCAGCTCAGTCACCAGTCCAACCGTGCGCCAGGCCCCGTGCTCTGTCCCAGAGATCTAGAAGTGAACAGGGGCTCCCTCTGCCCTGGGGAAGCTGGCTGCCCGGGTGGGAGGGGAGGTTCAGACACTAGCACGGGCTGCTTGTGCTAAGGCAGAATGTGCGGGGGGTCTTGGAGCTCACAGAGGGAACTTCTCATCTTCTGCAGGGGAGTGACTGGCAGCGCCAGAACTTGGAAAACCAGGGTTTTCCTCCAGACCAGCCAAATACAGAGGGTCTGACATTTGGGGGGGAAATGATTTTAGATTCTGTAACTAAAAAAATGTTGCTACATTTACCTGATGACAGGACATTCCTTCTATGCAGGAAGATGCCTGATAAGAACAATGATTTAAAATAGGAAGCTTCCAGATACATGTTTAATGATATCCTCCTCCCCATTTCCTCCCTGTCAGGAACAACCAAGTCGATTGTTGTCCTTGGCCTGGGCATTAGGTTTGCCAGTGACAGTTCTGGTGATTAAGAGTGAACCTGGGAACAGATGCTGCTTGAGCTGAGTCTTGATGGGTGAGTGGGACTTTGCCAGGAGGAGGGGTTGTGGGAGGTAGAGGGAGTTCCGGGTGAGGGATAGAGGTGTGAAGGTACACACCATTCCCAGAAGAATAAACGTGGTTTGGTTGGGAAAAGTCTTAAGGGAGAAAGAATAAGAGGTGGTCCTCAAATGGTAGGTGGGGCCAGATCCTGGGGGCTTTGATGCCACCCCAAGGGGGTCATGGCTTCCCACCTTCAGGCCTTTGCTCATCACAGACTACAAGCCCCTCAGAAACAAGGCTGGGACTGAGGTAAGCAAGTGATGTGCCAAGGAACAAAATTGAAGGAGGCACTCACTCTCAGACGTGTGCCAGTGCGGGGGCTGGCCCCCTGAGAGTGAGTGTATCCTTTGTGCCTTCTTGGTACCCTCCTTGCCTCTGCCTAGACACAGCCCTGCTGAGGAGAGAGGTCACATTGTGTAAATCTTTGTATCCCTAGGACTTAAAACAATGCTTGACCATAGTAGCAGACTAATGAATGCTTGTTGAATGAATGAATGAATGAGGGTTTTTTTTTTTTCCATCTGGAATGTGTTTGCCTTCCTCACGGCCAGTCAAGGTGTGTCATTTCTTTTATGGCTTACTTCTTCCCTGCAGCCCCTCTAGATAACCTTCCCCTGAGTCCTCAGCTCTTACATGGTATGAATGGCCCATCTCTCAATGAGATTGTGTTGTGTCTTGGAAGAAGAGGTAGATACAGTAGGTGCTTACACTGGAGGAATGATCAAATCTCAGAATCTTCCCTGGGCAGGCTCAGTAGTTCTAGAATATCCTGGCCCCTTGGATGGGAAGGACCAGCCACCACTGTGACTGTTGCCGCCGCTGCCACTGTTGTTTAAGGGTTTTCCTCCTTTCCTTCTCCTTCCCTACTCTTGATGGGGCCAGACTCAGAAAAGCTTCTGGACGTGGTGTCTCTAAACTGCTCCTCCACAGTGCTACCCACTTCCCCAGCCTGCTTCCTTCGCTCAGGCCCCGCGGACCACTGCCAGCTGATCACTGCTCATGCAGTTAGAAAGGCTCCAGGGGTCTTCTGAGGCACCCACCCCTCCCTGCCCTTCTGACTGATGGGACTCCTCACCAGGTGTGGAACCCATTGGTTCTTGGCTGAGAAATGAGGTTAAACTTGAACATCGCTGGGATGTGGAAGCTGGGGGATGATTAATGATACTACTCAGGAAGGGCTGAGATGCTTGCATTTCTGTCCAGTGGAGGATCTATTTCAATCAGGAAGTTACTCTTGCTGCCCAAAGAAGCAGAATAGTCCCCTCCCACGCTCACTTACTGCTGAGGGAGGACGGTCACGCAGCATCGTGTGGGCAGTGCAGTCACAGAGCGCCCCGGCGGTAGAGCTGAGCTGCACCAGTGCGCCCAGAAGGGGGCCACTGCTCCTCATCCGTGAGAGCTGGCATTCTGTGGACTGTAGCCCCAGTGCACCAACCTCTTAGAAACATTATTGCAAAAGAATCAGTGCTCAGGTGAACTCTGAGAAGCTATAGAGAATGGGGCAATCTCCAAAAAGCAACAAAGAACCGGAGACACTGCCAAATTTTTTGTATGGTGAAAACAGCATGGGGGACCCCAGAGAAGGTCCAGTGTCTGCAAAAGACAGAACAGATTCCACTTGACTCAGGGAAAGACTCGGAATATCTTCTTAGCCAATCCTGACCATAAGTTTCTTACCAGCAGCTATGGTTGTTAATTACACAGGAGAGGCAGTGTAGGGCACTGGCAATGAGCTCTGCCATATTCTAGCTGTGCTCCTCAGGCAAGTCTCTTAGCCTTGCTGGAACTTAGTTTCCTCATTTATAAAAGGGAGATAATAATTGTTTTCTATCCCATAAAATTGTAACAATTATAGAAGCCCTTAGAAGAGGGCCTGACACAGAGTGGATGTTGTGTATTAGCCAGTGATGACAATAAAAATATTTTCTGCATAATTAATTATATTGACCTTTCATTCTAAGCCTGGAAGTGTTCCATCATTTAAAACATCAATTCTTTGTTCTTTTCATGAAGTCCAAGTTCAAGAACATTTCCCGGTGTTATGGATACCGGGGCTAGGTGGGCCTTCTCTGACGTAGAAAACCAAGATTCTGGAGCCCAGAAAGGCAGGCCAGGTAAGTAGCACCCCCTTCTTCCTAGATCCCATCCTTTTAAGATCCATCCCTATATGCTTGGGCTCAGGTCATACAGACACAGTGCACCCTGGCCTTTTGGACGAGGCTGAAGGCAGCCACGGACTCTACTTCACATTCTGAGTGTCTGCTTCTCTTAGCAATGGAGGAAACTTTCTCTTCCCTGGTAGGAGGCACTGGCAAAGTAGAAGGAAGAAAAGTTCAATATTTGGTTGGGATATGTGCCCACCCCTCCCCCCTTCCCCCTG
>NW_027532607.1:387288-390338 GCF_008692635.1 Crocuta crocuta
TTATTTTTTGGTGGGAGGTGTGGCCCCCTCCCCCCCCATTCCCCTGTGCAGGACTGGGAAGAGCAGGCCCAGGATGGATTTTCTATTGTCACTGCTCAGGGTCTAGAGGCTGGGGGAGTGTGAAGGTGAAGACTGACAGCTTCACAGCTGACTGGCAGCTGAAGGTGAGACTATAATAAACAGGCAGCTGCTGGAGGGGAGGTGACAGAAAGGGCAGCTGGGGATGGGGTGCTTTGAACCTGTTCGGGGCCCCACTGACCCTGGCCTGGGCAGCAGCTCTGTGGAAGCAATCTGTGAGTCCTCATGACCCAGGCAGGGCTCCTTTCCTGGGCACCTTGCCTTACCATCTTATTTGCCTTATTGTAACTGTTGGTGGAGAGGTGCGCTAGGTTGTTGGGGCTGCTGATTGGGTCTGGTCCCAAAGCCTTCCCACTCCCTTCTTCACCGATCAGACTTTACTCTCCTGGTTACAGGAGCAGATGCCCTGCGTCTCCCATCTCACCCCCTTGGACCACTTCCAATTCAGACGCAGTGGTGTTGGACAGTTCCGTTCCACCCCAAGCAACTGCCACCTGGCCTTGAAGTCCTGGGAGCTGGTTCAGCCCTTGCACAGGGGCAGCCTCGAAGGGCAGAGGAACGGGAGGGGCCGTGCCTAACCGCTGGGGAACAAGGATAGGTGGAGAGGTGTTTCAGCCTCCAGCCCTCCAGGGCTCAGTCCTGCAGTGCACTCCACATGGTGTCTGGTGCTAAGCAGCTCAGTAACTCACCCTTCGCTGGCTTTCATCCTCCCCCACCCCCCCACCCCCCACCCATTTCACTCTCCTCATGCTAACTTCCTGCATCCCGAAGGAATTACCTGCATCCAGGTTGTCTCCGGCTCTGCTTTCTGGGGAAGGCGAGCTCAGATAGCACGTGGCTTCCCGACTTGGCAAAGGTGATTGGTCTAAAAGACAGGGGTGTCAGCCAAGCAGGCCAATCAGAATCCTTCCCTGGGAGAAGAGGCTCTCTTTTGCGGGGGGCGGGGGGGGGCTGCTAAGGTTGCCAGGGCCAAGTGCTTGGGCGATGGAGAGGGCTACGGCTGTGTGAGAGAGAGCCAGGCTGCCATGAAAAGAGGAGAGACGAGCAGGGACAAGAGAGGGCTGTGGAGAGTCTTGGTACTTTGAGCCCCTCATGTGAGCTCCAGAGGTTCCTATTCCTGTTGCTTTTCCCCAGCTCTGGGAGCCGGGAGCCTTCCCAGCAATAGAGGCAGCAGATGTCCTGAAGGTGGTGTGAACTGGGATTCTGTTCCTGGCATCTGGGAGAGGCTGAGCGAGGAGCCTGCTTCTGCATCCACCAAGGGAATGACCCCTTCAGCTCCTGGAGTCTCCGCCTTTGCTTAGATCCTAGGAGAGTCCCTGACAGCATCAGGTTCTCAGGAAACTGGGCTAAACAGGTGAATGAATGGATGCAAGTGCCCCATCATATATGCCTTTGCCATTTTTTTCTCCCTGCCGTTAGTCACCCTATCCATGACAGCCTGTTTTCCTGTGAAATGGGACAACATAATTAAGTTTTAGATTGTGTAGAAATTAAGAGTAAAAAATGGAGTAGATGATTCAGATCCCTTGTTTGAAGAGAAAAGAGAGGGCAATGGAAGGGAACTATGTGTACTTAGTATTTACTTGCAAACCAGACTAGATACATTATTTCATAAATTTTTTACAACCCCACAGAGTGGGTATTATGCCTATCTTAAAACTATGTAAACTAAGTCATGGGGTGGTCAAGCACTTTGCCAGAACTTTAACAAACAGTAACCACTACACCCAGTATTTGACTGAAGCCATCCTAATGGATGTCTGGGGGTATCTTGCTGTGCTTTTAATTTGCATTTCTTTTTTTTTTTTTTTAATGTTTTATTTATTTCTAGGAGAGAGAGACAGCGTGAGCAGGGGAGGGTCAGAGAGAGAGGAAGTCACAGACTGAAACAGGCTCCAGGCTCCGAGCTGGCAGTCAGCACAGAGCCCGACGCGGGGCTCGAACCCACAAACCGCGAGATCATGACCTAAGCGAAAGTCGGAAAGTCGGACGCTTAACCGGCTAAGCCACCCAGGCGCCCCTTAATTTGCATTTCTTAATGTCAAGGGTCTTCTCATGCACTGATTTGCCCTTCGTATCTCTTGTGTGGTGTATGTTTGTAAATTGTTTTATCCATTTAAAAAATTGTTTATATTGGTTTTTACTGGCTTGTTGAGTTTTGAGAGTTCTTTTTATATTCTGGATACCAATCCTTTTTTTTTTTTTTAATGTTTATTTACTTTTAAGAGAGAGAGAGAGCACGCAAGATTCAGGGTGGGCAGAGAGACGGGGGACAGGATCCAAAGCGGGCTCTGTGCTGACAGCAGCAAGCCCAATGTGGGGCTCGAACTCACAAACTGTGAGATCGCAACTTGAGCTGAAGTTGGACACTTAACCAACTGAGCCACCCAGGTGCCCTTGGATACCAGTCCTTTATTAGATATGATATATGCTTTGCAGATATTTTTTCTCAGCCCTTTGATTGAAGCTGCATTTTCACGATGATATCTCTTGAACAGCAGAAGGTTTTGATCTTGATATGGTTTAATTGATCGATTGTTTTTCTTTTATGCTTGGTCTTTTTTGTGCCCTGGATCCAGAATTTGAACCCAGATCTATGGGCCCCAAAGTCCTTCCTCTTATTATACTTAGGTAGTGTTTCTTCAAGATCTATCCTCAGACCAGTGCCAGATGGGTACCACCTGAATCATTCAAGGAGGTTGCTAAAAATACTGAGTCCTGGGTCCTCACCCTGAGGAATCTGCTTCTGTGGTCCCACTTGACTCAGGAATCTGTATATTTAACAATTTCCATGACTGGGTGATCAGCTAGGTGTGGAATGGGCTTAATGCAGGGCACTTGGCACCCCTGAGCCTTTACACTTGTTTCTTTCTTGGCTTCTAGCTGGGTCCTGCAAAGTGCTGCTGAGGGTGGCATTTCTTGGTCTGTTTCTCATTGTGTCCCCTCTCCTTTCCTTCCCCGCCCCCCCCCCC
>NW_027532607.1:390510-432266 GCF_008692635.1 Crocuta crocuta
GCCATTTCCTGAGCACAATTAATGTTCAGCAGTCAATCAAGACATGCTTTGAACTAACCGACCCACCCTCCACCAGTAGTGAGGAGAAGCAGCCCCACTCCACAGCTGGCACTAAGTGGAACCAAGTAGAAACTATAATTACTGACCTTAGGATGAAGTGCTCATGTGCACCCCCCTCAAGCTGTGGGCAGCCACTTAAGCCTCTTTCCTCAACCTTCAGCCCAGCCAGAGGGTTTCCCACCTGGAGAGACTGTTATTTTAAAGTACCTCCAAGATCAGCTCATTGGACTCAAGAAGGACACTTGAACAGCTGTGCCAGCCTCCAAATAAAAGAAAACCATATTCATTTGCATTAGTTGGGGATGGAGAGATGGAGTGCGTTTTAGGTTAAGAGCAAAACAAGTGTGTAGAGTGTTTAGCAACTTTCTCTGGTATGTCAGATCGTGTGACCTGCTTTCCCTGAGCAGATGGAGTTCTAAGGGGGTGGAAATGAAGTTCACCATCATACCATGGACACCAAAAAGGGTAGCAGGTCAGCGAACTAAGATCTGTTAAGCCCCTAGCCTGAGCCAGGTTTTTGTGTTTTATCCAATCCTTTCAATAACTCATAAGGTCGATATTATTATTCATGTTTTACAGATGGGAAAAACTGATGCTCAGAGAGGTTCTAGAATTGCCAGGAAGTGCTGGATCTAGGATATGGAACATTAGCCAAAGCTGAGCTATGGTAAGAAAGAGGCCTCTACATACAGTAGCTTGAAGGATGTTATTGTTCATTTCTTTCTCATCTAACAGTCCCAGGTCGGTAGGAAAACCCTGTTCCAGGCAGTCACTCAGGGACCCGGGATCTGACCCACCATCTGTCGATTCACAGGTTCCTATGACTAGAGTTGGCAAACTTTTTCTCTAAAGAACCAGAGAGGGAGCATTTTAGGCTATGCTGGACGTATGGTCTCCATCCTTGCCATGAAACTCTGGTGTATCATGAGAGCTGCCATAGACAGTATGTAAGTGAATGGATGTGGCTGTGTTTCAATAAAACTTTATTCACAAAACAGTCCGCAGACTGGATTTGGCCCAGAGGCCATGGTTTGCTGACGCCTACCCTAGAACAGTGATTCTCAAAGTGTAGTCCTAGGGAACGAGCAGCAGCAGCAGCAACTGAAAACTTGTTAGAAAGGCAACTTCTTTTTTTTTTTTAAGTTTATTTATTTATTTTGAAAGAACAAGAGAGAGAGAGAGAAAGCACATGTGCGTGCGCGCGCGCGCACACACACACGCACACACGAGTGTGAGGGGCAAAGAGAGAGGAACAGAGAGAATCCCAAGCAGGCTCTGTGCTATTAGTTCAGAGCCCGACACAGGGCTTGAACCCACAAACCAAGAGATCATGATCTGAACTGAAATCAAGAGTCAGACGCTTAACCCACTGAGCCACCCAGGCTCCCCCAGAAATGCAACTTCTGAAGCCAATCCCCCAGACCTATTGAATTAGACACTTTGTGTGTGGGGCGCCTGGGTGGCTCAGTGGGTTAAGCGTCTGACTTCGGCTCAGGTCATGATCTCGCAGTTTGTGGGTTCGAGCCCCATGTCGGACTCTGTGCTGACAGCTCAGATTCTGTGTCTTCCTCTCTCTGACCCTCCCCTGCTCATGCTCATGCTCTGTCTCTGTCTCTCTCTCAAAAAATAAACAAAACATTAAAAAATTATTAAAAAAGAGACTTTGGGGGTGGATCCCAGACATCTGTCTTTTTAACAAGCCCTCCAGGTGATTCTTAATGCATGTTGAAGTTTAAGAACCTCTGTTCTAGAGACCTCTCAGGCCTGGCTTCACATGACCACCACCTAGGGGGCTTTCGAAGCTCTCAGCGCCCAGGCAATTGCACTGGACTCTCTGGGATGGGGTGCAGGCATAGGCATTATGAAAGCTCCCTGGCTGGGTCGCTGTGGAGAAGTACTGCCCTGAGCACCGTTACCCTCTGCGTGGTCAGAGACGGTTTGCAACTTGACCTACCACACAGCTGCCTCCCTGACGGGCATAGCCTGTGCTCCCCAAGGTCTGGGGTCTGATTTCTCCTGTTGTCTTACCTCTCAACCCCTCTACTCCCTGGCCCCTTCCTGGGGACCCTGTGTGGGGCTTCATGATAGGGAGGATCTTGGTTCCAGTTTGTCAGGCTACCCCTTCTCTGGCAGGGGCGGGGCAGGAAGAAGGGATGACTTGGTGGCAGGTGAGAGGGTGTGGAATGGAAAGAAAGCAGGAGGGAGAGAACCAGGAGAGGGAGGGAGGAGGTGACAGAGCAGAGGAGAACTTAGGTACAGAGGAAACTAGCACAGTGGGCTGTCACTGGGGCCCAGCTCAGTGAAGGCCAGTTCCCTTCCCTGCCTCTGCTATGGGTGACAAAGAGCAGTCTCCTGGTATCCCCAAGTCTTCCCTTATAAACACTTACATGGCACTTACTGTTTGCCTGGAATTAACTCATTGTATCCTTACAGCAACCCTCTGGGGCAGGGACTATCATCACTCCCATTTTATAGATGGTGAGACCGAGGCTTTGAGACCTTGAGGTGGTTTACATGAGGTTACAGGGGGAGTAAGCACCAGAGGTGGGATTCAGCTCAGGGACTCTGGCTCCAGACCTGAGCTGTTGGCCACCATGCTACCTCTCTTTGTAACAGACACATGGTATTATTGTTCCCATTTCACAGATGGAAGCACTCCTGTGCAATATGCTCAAGATCAGAGCCAGGTGGCGGCAGAGGCAGGATTTGAACCCAGGTCTCTCTACCACCAAAGCCCTTCGATTTGCCAGTTTGCCCCACAGCCTGCTTTCAGTTCCCCTCCCAACTCCCTTCCATCTGTCCATCGGCGTATTCTGGATCTGCACGTGTGCGGCTGACTCACAGGGGAGCCTGTCCTCTGGAGTGGGAAGGCAGACTTTATTTCTGTGCAGAGCCATCTTGGGGTGGTGCCGGGAGAGTTGAGAAACCCAGCTGACACATTTTCCCCTCCCAAGGCTGCTGAGTGGGTGGGCAGCCCCGGGGGGCCCCGGGGGCCACGTGACACCAGCTCCTCAGATGAGTCCCAGCACCCAGGGGAAAGCAGACCTGCCGCTTCATCCGTCTTAGCTACAATCCCTCTCCCTCAGGGGATTTACTGGTTCCAGTAGCTACACTCTCTTTCTCACTTCCTCTCTGCTCTGGTCTGGAGCCACAAGAAATCACAAGAAGCCATTTGTTCCAGGCTTGCCTTTAGGCAACTGAGGTAAGCCTGGTTATTCCCATTTTACAGATGCGGTAAGTGAAGCTAGCTGTGGCTAGCTTCCAGTTTCCCAAATGTCCCTGATGATGAGTCACCTGGGAGCACTTGTCAACTACCTAGATCCCTAGCCTTCTGCTCTGACAATTCCAATGCAGTAGATTAGAGCTGGGGTCCAGGAATCTGCCTGTCAACAGGGTGATTCTCATCATCAGGGACCCCTGTTGGGTGTGGGGATTCTCCCCCACTTCAGGTGCAAGGCCTTGGCTGGCTCTGTCTCACCTATGCCCAAAATTGTAGTAATTGCCCCCTGAAACTCGGATGAGTCTTGCGGGTTGAGATGCTCACTTAGCAACATTTCCTTCCCACCCGCCCAACTTCAGGAAATCAGGAAGGGGCCGTTCGGACAGTGTGGCGCCTCCATCCTCTCTGGCCCGTTCCATCCCAGAGGATATTTGCTAGGGTCCTCAGAGATCTCCCAAGTGTTCTCAGATAGAGGATATCTTATCAGCCAAACCTTCCTGATCCCGAGGACTCCCTACTTGCTAGACGTCCCTAGCCTATTTGTTTCTGGTCTGTGCAGGAAAAGCCAAAAGGCATTGGAGCGGGGGAGTTTGTTCTAAGGCGTGATGGTTTTTTAAAAAAATTTTAAAAATGTTTTATTTATTTCTGAGAGAGAGAGAGCGAGCGAGCAGGGGAGGGTCAGAGAGAGAGGGAGACACAGAATTGGAAACAGGCTCCAGGCTCTGAGCTAGCTGTCAGCACAGAGCCTGATGCGGGGCTTGAACCCTTGAACCGTGAAATCATGACCTGAGCAGAAGTTGGACACTTAATCTACTGAGCCACCCAGGTGCCCCTAAGGCATGATGGTTTTAAAATGTGAATGGGAATTCTTTGATACTTCATCCTGTAGAGATGAAGGCTGGTTCCCCTCCCCTTGAGTGTGGATGGACTTATGACTTCTTTCTAATGCATAAAGTGGAAAAGGAGATATTCAACTTCTGAGACTAGGTCCTGAAAAGGATGGTGCCTGCCTTCTCTTTCTTGGATTTCTGTGCGGAGGAAAGCTGGCCGCAAGGCTGTGAGGACACTCAAGAAGCCCAGTGGAGGGGCACCTGGGTGGCTCCGTTGGTTCAGTGTCCGACTTCGGCTCAGGTCATGATCTCATGGTTCGTGAGTTTGAGCCCCACACTGGGCTCGGGGCTGACAGCTTGGTGCCTGGAGCCTGGCCTGCTTTGGATTCTGTGTCTCCCTGTCTCTATAACCCTCCTCCTCTCGCTCTCTCTCTCCACAATAAAAAAATAAACATTAAAAAAAAAGGAACCCACTGGAGAGATATATCCATTTCCTGGTACAGAGTTCCTTAAACCCTTGTTGTTGTTGTTGTTGTTGTTGTTGTTGTTGTTTTTGTTTTTTTTTGAGGTGGAGAGGAGGCAGAGAGAGAGGGAAAGAATCTTAAGCAGTCTCCACACCTAGCGTGGAGCCTTACACAGGGCTTGATCTCATGACAATGAGATCATGACTTGAGCTGAAATCAAGAGTTGAACACTTAACTGAGCCACCTAAGTGCTCCTAACTCTTGTAATTTCTTTTAAAGATTATTTTTTTTGAGAGAGAGAGATGAGTGAGGGAGGGGCAGAGAGAGAGAGGGAGAGAGAAAATCCCAAGGAGGCTTTGCACTGTCAGTGCAGAGCCCGATTTAGGGCTCGCCCCCACAGCTGTGAGATCATGATCTGAGCCGAAGTCAAAGGTTGGTGGCTTAACCAACTGAGCCACCCAGGAGCCTCAACCCTTGTGGTTTTTTAAGTGATAAGAGCACTAAGAGCATCTTTTGTTCTAATAATTGGTCTTTGTCCGTGGTTCCTGACACAGAGCTCCTAAATCTCTTGGAATTTCCTGGGTGACAGGAGTGTCTTTTATCTTAATGAAGTGACTCTTGGTAGGGCTCCTGGTTGCTTTTAGGATGGGAGCTGGTCACCAGAAAGACCAAGCCATGATTAGGAGCTTGGAACTTTCAGCTCAACCCCAATCCTCTAGGAAGGGAAGAGGAGCACACTGACTCAATGATTGGTCATGCCTCCATGATGGGGGCTCCATAAAATCCTCAAAGTATGGGGTTCAGAGAGCCTCCATGTTGGTGCACACAATCCATGTGCCAGGAGGGTGGTGTACCCCACCTCCACGGGCACAGAATCTCCTGTCCCCAGATCCTTCTGGACCTCCCCCTACATATCTCTGCCTCTACCTGTCCGTCTGTATCCTTTATATTACCCTTTATTATATAACACATGGGTAAACCTAAGTGTTTTCCTGAGTTCTGTGAGCCGTTGTAGCAAATTATTGAACCGAAGAAGGTGATCATGAGAACACCGATTTGTGGCCAGTTGATCGGAAGTATAATGTAACCTGGGACTTACAGTTGGCATCTGGAGTGGTGGGGGGGACATTCTTGTGGGACTGAGCCCTCAACCTGTGGGACCTGAGGCTACCTCCAGGCAGATAGTGTCAGAACTGAGTTAAAGTGTAGGACACTCACTGATGTTGGAGAATTGACTGATTGGAATTGGAAAATATTCTCATCCATTTAGCGACTAGGAGTGAAGTGTGGTCATGTGAGCGCAAGGGAGCAACTCAGGAGTGTTTCCCATACAGTTGTTTTGAGCTATTAAGTTTTGTGTGATTTTTTTAAAACAGCAATAGTTAACTAATCCACAGAGCAAGAGTGGAAAACTTCCTCCCCCAGCTGAGGGTAGATGAGAGAAACAAAGGCATTTGTAGGGATGGAGACCAGCGCTTTGTGATGAGCCCTTACAGCCGCTGTCAGCCCCCTTATTCTCCCTGTTTTGCCAGTGAGGAAATGGGGGGCTCAAGCAGGTTGGATCACGTGACCAAGGCTGCTGTGCCTGTTGCTGGGGGAGCCTGGGCTTGAGGCCGGTCTGTCTGCCCTTGCCCGCGCCTTCCCACTCTTGCATGCTGCCTCAGTGATCTTGGTGACCTTGGGCTTCCAAGGACTTTGCACAGAACTTGTCCATGAGCAGGCAGAGTTGGTGACCTGGGGCTCCCCGGCACGGGCTGCTGTGATATAAGGCTTGTGAGCACCTCAACAGCCCTTGCTCTTCGGGGTACCCAGAGGAGGGCGGTCCTGCCCCCTAAAGACCAAGTGAGCAAGGATGAGGATTTGGCTGACCTGTTGCGAACTTGCAGCAGCCCTTGGCAACACCACCCACCCCGCCCCTGCTTCCCCCTGTAGACACACAGACGCTGGGACCAGGCCTAGCTGCGGTCAGGCTGTCTACATGCCCCGCCCTTGCCCTAGCTTCTCTCACATTCACCGCGCACAGATGCCAACAGCGGGAACCTGGTCAAGAAACACGTGCTCAGAGTGAAGAACCTTGACACCATCCCACCCTCTGGAGCCTCAGGGGGGAGGCTGTCACTTATAGGGACCTGATGGGGGAAGCATTGGCCAAGGGGCGAACCCAGCCCTCAGGGGGTAGGGCTGCTTTCCTGCAGGGTCAGGTCAGGAGCACAGGGCTGGGAGCAAGGGTCTTGGAAGGTTGGCTGCTTAGCAGTTTCCAGAACGTCCTTCCATCTCCTGGAGCCTTGGGCATTATGCTTGGCACCTGAATTCTTTCTTCAATGTGTCCTTCCACAGGCACACACGATGGTGCTCTGGGACCCTCCCCCAGAGCTCCATGCAGGCCTTCAGTGGGACATCCTCTGCCGCACCTCTCAGATCCAAAGCTTCTGTCCCAGCCTGGACCCCAGTGCCCACCTCAGAGGCCTCTCCACAGCCCACACTCGCTGCCTCGGGGCCAGCCTCTGGTAGCTCCACACTCGCTCTGTTTCCGGGGCTTCCTGCAGCCCCACCCTCTCCCTGAAGAACCTGGTGGGCTCCTTGGTACTTGTGAGGAGGCTGCTATCCTAAGCCGTCAAATCCTATGGCACCCTCCCCATCAGCCTCTCTCTGAGTGGTTTGAGTCTAGGTTTCCCACGCCTCCTCGGGATGAAACCCCTTCTGTAGACACCCTCTCTCCCCGGCACCCATCTCCCACAGTACGAGTACCGGAAAGGCAGATGGATGGGGTGTCTGCACAGCTTGAGGGGCAAGGTGTGGGGACAGGCAGATAGGACAGGCCCCAGGAAGGACAGATGGACAAGGCATCCAGCTCTCCCCTTTCCTGAATGGCCACGGGAGGAATGAGGTCGCCGCCCCATGCCTCTCGCAGAGATGCTGAGAGTGTGAATGAGAACAGCTTGTGAGGGGCTCTAACAAAGCGGCCTGGTGAGGAGACCTTTTGTAACCTTCCGGACCTGGCATTGAACCAGAGGACAAATCACATGACCCATGTTACTGTGCCCTTTTAGCTTTCTTGGCTCACACCCCAAGTGTTCTTACGCTCTGCAGGGACTCTTTAATCTGGTGAGGGGACATGGATGTGTCTGGGGAGGGTGTGAAGGTTCTGAGATGCAGCGTATATGTTAAATTTTACGGGTGTGAAGCACAGGTACTGTTTTTTCCCTAGAATGTCTACAGCTTCTTAAAGGGGTCTGGGACCCGGAAAAGGGTCTAACTTGGTACCAGGCTATCCAGACTAGACCCACACTGATGTTTACTCCCAGCAAATCTGGTTCCGTGTTTAAGGGCGGTCAGCATTTACCCAGAAGAAGCACTCCCCTCTTCGCTTTGAGACCCTAATACTGAACCTGCTTTGGGAGGTTTGAGATCAAATCCTCCAAGCAGGTGCATGCTCGATCCTTCTCCTCCTCCCAGGCAGACCTCGGTTTCCTTGCACCTAAAAGTGGACCAGCTTTAGGTGACATCCCAGGCTGCAGGTAATGTTCCCAGCAACAGGGAAATCCTCTGCCCTGTGCAGATACCCTGCATCTCAGCAGCCCCTTCTCAAAGATTTTCTTTACATTTTAATTTAACTGCATGGACTTCTGCTCATATAGGAGTTTTCATATTTCTGGAACCCAAACACGATTTCCCAACGTGACCTACAAACAGGGTTGTTCCCCAGCTAATGGCAGTGATCGCGGCAAAATAGCTTCTGTTTTGCTCTTATCTACATTCCTCCTCAACCCTTGTAATCCTGGAAGCTGACCTCAGTATGCTCATGAAAACCAAGTGCAGCGAAGTGGGAGGTTTCCTCAAGGGTTGCCCTGTCCCACAAGAACTTTCCCTTGTTTTGTTTTGTTTTACATGTAATAAGTTCCTGAAAGTGTCTGTGAATACCAAATGTATCAAAGTTGGGTGATGGCCTTGTGTTATACAAGAGGAAGTGCCCTACTGGTTAAGAACATAGCCATAGATCTTGGTGGCTTGCCACTTGGCATAGATCTGCCACTTGCCTGGTGTTTGGCTAAGAGGATTCTCTGCACTTAAGTTTTCTGAAAACTGGAATGTTTATAGTAACTACCTTGCAGGATTCTTGTGCAATTTAAGTGATTTAATATATTGAAAGCACTAGAACAGGGTCTTATCCATTGTATGTGTTAGCAATTATTGTTGTATATCTTAAGGTGGGTTCCATACTCAGCTGAAAAAAAGATTGACTCCCTAATTTTATTTTGCCCCTGATCTATTCCTTTTATATTAGAGAGAGAGAGACAGAGTGTGAGCAGGGGAGGGGCAGAGAGAGGAAGAAACAGAATACGAAGCAGTCTCCAGGCTCTGAGCTGTCAGCATAGAGCCCAATGTGGGGCTCAAACTTGTGAACTGTGAGATTGTGACCTGAGATGAAGTTGGATGCTTAACTGAGTGAGCCACCCAGGTGCCCCTAATCCTTCTTCTTTAAAGTTTATTTATTTATTTATTTTGGAGAGAGAGAGAAAGAGAGCGAGCGAGCACAAGTTGGGGAGGGGCAGAGAGAGAGAGAGAGAGAGTGAGAGAGAGAGAGAGAGAGAGAGAGAGAGAGAGAGAGAATCTCAAGCAGATTCCATGCTCTCAGCGCAAAGCCTGCTGTGGGGCTCGATCTCATGAACCATGAGATCATGACCTGAGCTGAAATCAAGAGTCAGATGCTTAGTTGACTGAGCAACCCAGGTGCTCCACTGATGGTCTATTTCTAAGACTTTATTTTGTATCCAACTGAATCCGATCAGCCAGCTCAAGACCGATGCACACTCAGCTAAAGCTAAAGGTTTTGCTGCTTTCAGCCACCTGATGACTTTCATTTTAGTTCCAATTGTAATAAGTTTGTGAAACTTCTGTTTGTTACTGCTAATACTTGCACTTTTATTCTCTTGTTTTTGTTCATTTTTTGTACCAACAAACGCAACAACATATTCAAACAATTATGCCAACGCGGTATATGGCTTGGGCCAAATGGGAATGGCTGTGCTTCAAAAAGGGGACTGTTGGCTGATGGTTTGTGTCACCTTATGACATCTCAGCATGTTTGCTGGTGGATGTGTGAAAGCTGGAATTTGGTGACGGAAAACCAATTTAGGAATGTTGAAGTCCAAACTATGATGGTGACAGTGGTTCAGAAACCAAAGGCCATTGAGGCCAGGACATATCTGTGGATTCAGGTCATGATCTGCTTATTGAAAGGACAGTTGTGACCATGAGGTTGGAGACAATCATCCTTCACTTTCAAAGTAGACCCATACCAAGGGAGCTGGCTATAAAGCAACTGTTCATAATGTGAATCATTTTTTAAAAATTTCATTGTAAAGTAAGCTGGTCTTCTGTAGGCAAATGGATGGCTTTGACAAATTTGGTGATGGGCTATGTTATGCTGGGATTGTGGTCAGAGAGATTTGAGAATACTTTTAATAATGATCTCTTCCTTCCTGTAGCAGAAGCTTAATAGGGGGAGATTGTTAAATGGAATCATGAGTTCTGCTGTGTACCTGGCTTAAGAAGTTGTGGAGAGCAGCGGACACTCAAGGCTGCCTCCCCAGTGTGGCCTGGGTCCTTTCCCCCTTCTGTTCTCCTGGAGAACGTCTTGCATTATAGCTGAGAACTCACTAACATCTCCGTTTCTTTACCCCACATTTCTTTGTTTTGTTTTGTGGTTGGGGTGAGTGGGACAGCATTGGAATTCTTCGCTCCCCTTACCACTAGGGTTTGCGTAATCTTGGCATTCTCCTTACTTTGGTGGCTAGGTTCCTAGATGGCAGAGAGGACACATGTGACGCTGAGCAGTATGTCTGGTAGGTGTGGCATCAAGAGAGGCCTGACGCCCATGGAGGACTTCACATGTTTTGGGATGGCCCTGTACAGAGAAGCAACCGAGGGCCCCAGCGGGGGGGACACCATCACCAGACAGCACTTCATAAAGGACAAAACGCTGAATTTCTTCCTTGCCCTCTCATGGTAAGGCCCTCGACTTTTTAATCCTGGGACGTGAGTTGTTTTAGTGCCGTGGACTTGCTAAGTGGACAAGGGATGGTGGATTTGGAATCGTATAAACATTTGTGAACGTTTGTTCTCTTTCTGTCCCTTCTGCCTGTCACATGCGAGCTCAGCAATGCCTTCCAAGCTGCGACAGGTCAGCCTGGCTGCCATTGTCCCTATATCATTCCAGACACTTCAAGAGGTTCCAGAGACCGAGGAGAGTCTAGGCTTGTGGTTCTGGCCGGGTCACGGTTTCACCATTGACCTGTCATCACCATGCTTCCTCAGTCTCTCTGGGCTTCCCCGGCTCAGAGGACCTCACAGTCTCATCCAGTCTTCAGGTTAGGTGATTCTGGGAGCTCATGCCTACCTCCTCTCCCCTGGCCTTGGATACAGTTGTCATCATTAATAGAGCAGGACATCATGTCACAGTCCACTGGGGCGGGTGATGGGCACCTAATATGTGGTGTGCTTCCCTTTGAAAGCATCTTAACTCGGAGTGCCTGGGTGGCTCAGTCGGTTAGGCGGCAGACTTCAGCTCAGGTCACGATCTCACAGTTTGTGGGTTCAAGTCCTGTCTCGGGCTCTGTGCTGACAGCTATCTCGGAGCCTGGAGCCTGTTTCAGATTCTGTGTCTCCCTCTCTCTCTGACCCTCCCCTGCTCATGCTGTCTCTCCCTTTCTCAGAAATAAATCTTTAAAAAATGAAAAAAAAAACCAGTAAGAAATTAAAAAAAAAAAGAAAGCATCTTAACTCAAGAGTTCTAGAAAACAAACCATTGCCTGCCTTTATCCATCCTGGAAGCTTCTATTTTAGTTAAATTAATTTACTTCAAAGAAGGTGTGATAAAATTGTTCAGACCCACTCGGAAGTCCATTATAAGGGGGTCTGGCATCTAAGAAAAAAAATTTTTTTTCCTGATGATAAGAGCAATACATGCTCATTACAAAGAATTAAGAAAATACAGCAAGATACATAGGAAGAAAGAAAATCTCCCAGACTCTTCTCTCTCAGAAATAACTACTATTAGCATTTAATGTGCCACCTTTTTTTCTGCGCACAGCTATTTATAAAATTCGGTGGTATTTCATACACAGTTTTGCATTTTGCTCCTTTTCACTTCGTACAGGCTGTGCATTTCCCCATGTCATTATCTATGCTTTGAAAATGCCGTTTTAATGACTGCATAATATTTCATTGTCTGGTTGCCACGGAATTTAGTCAGCCAATTCTCTGTAGGCACCCAGGCAGTTTCCTATTTTTCATGATTATAAATGATGCTCTGGTGAATCTTCTTGTCCGGGAAATCTCTATCAGGGTTTCTGATCATTTCCTGGGAAGAAAGTCCCAGAAAGGGAATCACAGAGCCTCAGCTCTGCTGTGCGGTACCTCTGTCCTCACTTAAAGATCCGCCGGGAGGTGAGTGGCTCCCGTCACTGCAGGAGGCGGACTTTGCCCCCTTTGAGGCCCGGCCTGGAGCATCTCTGTGCGGCTGGGGGGAAGAGGCAGAAGGGCCCCGCAGCCTCCCCAGGCCATCACCTGAATCCACTCCACGCAAAGCAGAACATCTCCCTGCAGGAATCACTTCGTAATTGACTTAGAGACGAAAGCATATTTAATTAACCATGGAAACCCTCCCAGCCATCTGCCTCTGTTTTTATTTGGAGGAAGAAGGCAGAGCATATTTCCTTCAGCTCCCTCTTTTTGGGGATGGAGCTCATTTCCAGTATCTTGGTTCCCTTGTGGAGCAAGGCTCTGCTCCTGTGCTGGTGCCCCACGGTGGCAGAATGATGGGCTTCGCTTGAGGGTGCAGGCCGGGTCAGAGGTCATGTGGGCCCCCGCCTGGAGGCAAGGCCAAGGCAGCACCTGCTGTGGCAGAGAGCTGGCCATTTGCGGGTCCCAGCCTCCGCCTCTTGGCTGCTGGCCTAACATCACAGGCGTTCATACTGGAAGGTGCCTTAGAGGAAGAGGTCAAAGCCCTCGTTTCTCAGGTGAGGAAACTGAGGCCTGGAAAAGCTCAGGGCATGCTTGCGGACATGGAGTCTGAGGCTCTGCTCCTTTGCTGCACCCTCAAGGGAGGGGGTATGGCTTTGACCTCAGCTACACGCCATGGGCAGAAGATTCAAATGGGATCCTAAGGGCTGCAACGACCCATGCGGTCCAAGTAGTTTAAAATGTGCAAAGTGCATTCCCACAGCACGTCCCTCTGGACACCCCCCTGAGCCCCTCGGGGCAAGGGAGACTGGGGAGGTGATGTGACTTGCCTGCAGTCATCACATCGCTGATGAGCCAGCATGGAGGCTGAGGTGGAAACGCTGAGTGCTTTGATCTGAATTGCTAATATGTCCGAATGCCTTTTATTTCCGTGGTATTCCTCAGAGGGTCCTGATGGGGAGCTCACTGGGGAAGGGTCTGACGGAACATTAGTCTACTTGTTACTCACGACATCACCTCCTCCAGGAAACCTTCTTAGGGCCTCTCCCACTCTGCCCCCCCCCCCATCCAGGGTGAGTTGGGAGGCAGGACTGGTTCTCCGCCCCTTTGTCACCCCACACATACCTCAATACTCCCTAAGGCTCTAAACTTCACGCTGCACCCCCAGTGCTGGCAAAGGGCCTGGCTGACGCTGACTGGTCAATAAATGATACTGAGTTTCATGAGACTGAATACAGACCCAGGCGTGTTTGCTCCAGTAGCTTCCCTTCCTCCTTCCCGTTCACTTTGGCAGGAGGTCATCTGCGATCTCTCCGGGGGTGAGTATTATATGTGCCTTGAGATGGTTCCCAAGGGCCGCCATATGGACCCACACGTGCCGCCAGGCTGGCTGTGTGCCCCGATCCTGAGCTGTCGGTGCAGATAGGGGTCGAGCTCACAGACCCCAGCCAGGTAAAACTACCTTTGGTAGATGTGCAGCCAGGCCTGGAGGCGGACTGGGGAACGTCGGCCGCTAGGGGGCCTTGTGCTTTCTGGGCAAATCATTTCCACCCTCTGATCCTCATTTTCTCCTCTAACAATAAGGCCATTTGACTGGACTCTTCTTCCATCTCTGATGTTGCACGCCCCGTGACTCTATAATGACCCCTGTCAGAAGCCATCCTGGCGGACAGGGACCAGGGTAGAAAGATAGAGAGTCAAGTCCAGCCAGAGGTCAGGACGCCGGACTTGCTGACCAAGCTGAAATACTTCCTGCCACACCCAGGGCTCAAGTGGGACAGAAAAGCCCAAAGCTCCTGGATCTACTTTAACATCGCTGCCAGGCTGGAAACCTCTCTCCTTTTAAGCTGTAAAAGATGTGTTCCCCGAGACAGATTCCCTCATCTTTAATCATTTTCCACCGTCTCTGGCCACGAGCGGCATCAAAGGTGATAAATTAGACTCTGTAGATAAGTTTTCCTCCAGAGCCACATGTTAAACCCAAAGCAGGCCCCAGCTCCGCTGAAATCAGAGTAACCAAGAAAAGCCCTCGGTGGTAGAGCGCTGGGGTCACCCAACCCAGAAGCGTGCGGCTGCCTCCACCATCACCACCCGCCTCGGCGCCTGCGCACCACCTGGGCCCGCTCTTCTCTGAATTACAGTAAAATGAAGGTGGAGAACTCATTGTTTTCTATCAAGGGCATGGCCCACAGACTGGGAAGATAAATCACTGGAGGAAGATGAAAGTAAAATGCAGCTTCATTCAGGGAGCCAGGGGGAGAGAGAAAGAGAAAAGGTTACAGTCTCTTGCAAATCAGTCCTTTACAAATCAGGAATGGGGAGCATGTAACCCTCTCTCTGGCAAACACAACCCCTCATCAAAACACACCTCAGGGACATACTGTGGCCAGTTACTGAGAGAGGATGAAGGGAAGGGGGACAGACGTTCAAGGAATGGGGGAGGGGGAGAGCAGCTGAGTCAGAAACATATGAGGAGAAATAAGGCAAATATCAAAATCAGGGAGAGAGAGAGAGAGACAGAGAGAGACCACGAGCAGCAGACCCCACATTCAAAGAAACAACATGCAGACAAAAACAGGGAGACATGGATACAACACAGACACTTGTTGTGACGAGAGACAGAGATGGAGAAGCCAGAGTGAGAGCAAGGGGCACGTGAGGGGGGTGGAGGGAGGCTGAGACTGAGCTCATCCAGGAAAATAGCTATTTGAAGTAAACAACAAGGCCATCAAGGGTTGTTGTTTTTGTTGTTTCCTAAAGAGACAAATATTTCCAGAATTCTTTTTTTTTTTTCCTTCAGAATTACTTTGGAATGCATTTTCATTTCTGCCTAAACTTTGAGAAGCACAGACATTCTTCAAAATCTGTCTTCTTCATTTGCCGGAGCAGACACTGCTCGTTTATGGTCCTGGGAAGGAAGACGTGACACCTCAGGTACTAGCCTTTTATGATCAAGCCACCGAAATCTTTGAAGCACCTTGTGTTTTCATAGCTCTCACCTCTTGAGCTAACTGGCCACATTCAGCTCAACCTGTCCCATCCTTGAAGTGAAACCTCATTTGTTCAGAGATAACTGATTTGGAATCAGGAATGGTTCAGGGCCAGAGCTGACCACTCCATTCTGCTGGGGACAGAGTTTGCTGATGAGTTTGCAAATGGGTAATGAAAATAAGATGGCACGCGACAGTGCGGAATGAATGAATGAGAGGAGCGAGTGCCAGGCGCTCTGGTCACATCATATCCAGCAGTAGCTTCCCAAACGTGCCAAATACTCTCACGTTTTCCTGCCAAGAACGCTGCCTCTTTCCTCCTCTGCTTCTGTCTGGTAAAACCCTCCCCATCCATTGTTCAGCAATCGATGTGTATGTATTAAGCACCTCTGCTGCGAATCCCTTTCCATCCGCTTCTTACTCCCTTGCAGGCTGCTGGCTCCTTCCTTTAGGTCCCTGACACCTGTAGTTGCTCTGCTGTAGGGCTTAGCATTTCCCAGTAGAGCAGACTTTCTCAACGTTGGCAGTATTCTTTGGGGGCTGGGTACTGCTTTGCTGTGGGGGGTCTGTCCTATATACTGTAGGATATTTAGCAGCATCCCTCGCCTCTGCCCTCTAGAATACAGCAGCCATGTCACCCCCAGTTATAACAAATGAAAACATCTCTGGTCATTGCTGAATGTCCCCTGGGGGGTAAAATTGGACTCAAGGACACTGTACTAGAATGAGAGTTGTGTTTGGGTATGTCGGCCCTCAGAGAGGGTGCATCCTCTGGACCTTAAGTGGTGGAATGGCACCTGGTATAGAGAAAGCGCCTGGATTCTGTAGAGGAAGAAGCCAGACAGTTGGACCAAGTCCATTGAACTGGCCAGTTGAGCATATGACATGTTGGCCATTGAAATAAGAATGTGTTGGCACCTGAGATCTGTAACCAAATCTATAGGTCTCTATTGAGTGCTGACCTACTGTGAGCTGTGGGGGACATGTGTGAGGAATATAAAAGAAGATGTTTTACATTTAAGGCACTTGTGATGATCTAGTTCATCAGAAAGTCCTGCAGCCCTGGACACTGATGTAGAAATAGCAAGCAGTTTACAATGAGTTTCTGAAGCAGGACCCTCCATAAGGGGCTGGGGGAGGGGTTAGAGCAGGGAAAACCAGAGTGGGCTGCTATTCCTGTGGAGGGCTTGGGACTTGAATGAGGACAATGACATTGGGTAAGTGTGGTGTGGCCCAAGATCCAGTTGGCCAGGCCCAAAGTTGGGTCTTGATTCAGAGAAGCCGAGTGTTTCCAAGTATGTCCTGAATAGCCTTTATTGGGGTCACCGGGTAGAGTGGTCACAAATGCAGATTCCTGGGCCATCCAGCCTTAGTGAATCCCTTTTGCTGGGGTGGGCCCAGGACTCTGTATTTTTCACAGGCCCCAGATGATTCTGATGCTTGATGAAGTTTGAGACCTCCTTCTGGCAGGGGGGCGGGGGGCATTGACCGGTCTTAGTAATAACCTTGATCTTCCATTGTGTGCAGCCTGTAGCGTTTATACGGTCTAACAGAAGGGATCAGTACATAGAGAGTGGCACCGGAGTGCCAGGGTTCAAGTCCTGCCCCTGCCATCTCTAGCCGTGCCACTTTGATCAGTTTCCTTGAAACCTCTGTGCTTTCATCTTCTCATCTATACAGTGGGATTCACAATGTCCCTGCCTCGTAGGATCTTTGTGAAGGTTAAAGAAGTCACTACATGTAAATGCACAGCGTAGTGCCTGACAGGTAGCAAATGCTCATTTGCTAAATATTAGTCATCATCATTATTACTATTATGTTAGCATTTGATGTTCGCGGGAGGTTTGAATTATGGTCATTAGAATATGGTCTGCACTGCTCTCCTCAGCTTGCTTTCAGTTCCTCCAAACCTGAGGTTTAGCTGGCTCCTTGCTGCTCCAGTAGGAAGCGGGGCCTGATGCTCTCTGAGTGAGGGGAGAGGCAGCAGTGGACACAAAGGAGCGTTCTGGCAGGGTCAGGTCCCTCCTGGTCTGCGGCTCTGACAGGAGATACTTCTTGCCTCCCTGGCTCTGGGGCAGACATATTGGAGGCCCAGACCTCTTCCTGGCCTTGCCAGATGGCAGTGTCCCTCCTCAGCAACTCTCTCCCTGAGGGGTCCTGAGCCAGAGCAGGGAAGAAGGGAGGGCAGGAAATGGCTCCATCCGTATGAAGGCCTATGGCCTTGGCCCTCCTATTTATAATAGGGTGACTCTGCGTCCCGAGCCCTGGAGCACGACCCGTCTTCCTCTGAGCCTCAGGATGACCCTGTAAAGTGGGTGGGGTGGCCTTACCCATCACATTTTATAAAAATGGTTATTTATTTTTGAGAGGGTGGGGAGGGGCAGAGAGAGAGGGAGACACAGAATCCGGAGCAGGCTCCAGGCTCTGAGCTGTCAGCACAGAGCCTGATGCAGGGCTCCAACTCATGAACTACAAGATCATGACTTGAACCAAAGTTGGATGTTTAACCGACTGATCCACCCAGGTGCCCCACCCATCACATTTTATTAAGTTTACTTATTTATTGTGTGTGTGTGAGAGAGACAGAGCAGCAAAGGGGGAGAGAGAAGGAGAGAGAGAGAGAATCCCAAGCACGCTCTGCCTAGTCATCCCAGAGCCTGACATGGGGCTCAGACCCATAAACCATGAGATCATGTCCTGAGCTAAAATCAAGAGTCCAAACCTTAACTGACTAAACCACCCAGGCACTCCTACCCATCACATTTTATTTTATTTTATTTTATTTATTTTATTTTATTTTGTTAGGAGTATTTATTTATTTTTGAGAGAGACAGAGACAGCATAAAGTGGGGAGGGGCAGAGAGAAAGAGAGAGAGAATCCCAAACAGCCTCTGCCCTCTCAGTGGAGAGCCCTACACGGGCCTCAAACCCACAAACCTGTGAGATCATGACCTGAGCCGAAACCAAGAGTCGGATGCTTAACCAACTGAGCCACCCGGGCGCCCCTACCTATCACTTTCCCGAAATAACAGCTTTCTTGAGCTAAAACCCACATACCTTACAATTCACCCTGTTGAAGAGTGCAATTCAGTGGTTCATAGTGTGTCCACAGAGTGGCGCATCCATCCCCACTGGCTAATCTTAGAACATCTCCTCGCCCCCAAAAGAACATTTTCATCACGCTCTTTCCCCCTCCTCCCAGCCCCTGGCAACCACTCATCTACTCTCCGTCTCTAAGCATTTGCCTATTCTGGACGTCTCGTATAAATAGGTTCCTACAATATGCAATATTTTGTGTCTGCTTTTCCCACTTTGCATCATGTTTTTGAGGCCCACCCATGTTGTAGCAGGTCAGTGCTCCCTTTCGTTTAAGGGGCCAAATAATATTCCATCGCACGAGGGTACCACATTCTGCTTGTCCATTCATCAGGTGATGGACACTTGGGTTGTCTATTTTGTCTATTATGAATAATATAGCTATGAACCTTTGTGTCCAAATTCTTGTACAGACGTATGTTTTCCTTTCTTTGGGGATACACCTGGGGATAGAATTACTGGGTCATGTGGTTGCTCTACGTGTCAACTCCTGAGCAATTGCCAGATTATTTTCCAAAGTGGCTGCACCATTTCTCGTTCTCCCTGAAGTGCGTCAGGGTTGCAATCTCTCTGCATCCTCGCCAACACTTGTTATTATCCGTCTTTTTTATTATAGCCATCCTAGTGAGTGTGAATTGTATCTCATTATAGGCTCATCTCACTTTATAAATAAGGAAATTAAGTCTCAAAGAAGTGAAGCAGCTTGCCCAAGCACACTCAGAGAGCCCGAGAGGAAGCTGAGATTCAAATCAGGCAGGTCTCCCTTCCAAATTCACATTTTTTTTTCTATTGCATCAGGCAGCTCTCCAACTAGATGACTTTGGGCCTGGCCCAGGGTCTGGGTCCAAGCGGTTCCTGGGATTCACATCGATCACGGGGCAGGGACGTCCTGGCGGTCAGCTGCTCACTGTCCTCTCTCCTGGCCAGGCTTCCAGCTGATACTCATTGATCACCTACCATGGGCCCAGTTCAGGAGATAGAAATAGGTTAGGGAAGAATCGATTTCTTGAGATGTTTCCTTGAATGAAAGATGGATTTTATTTTTTCAGCCTCTAGATTTATTATTTGCCAGCAAATGGCCAAAAGCTGGCTTGAGGGAGAAGCAGGAAAAGAAGGGAGACGGACCCCTTGCAGGAGGCTTGGAGGATGGTGGTGTGAGCCAGTTTAAGGAAGGTTTGGCACCAGCTGAACTTTGACCAGCTGAAAGACCTGGCCAGAAAGAAGACGGCCAAGTTGTGTGTGTGTGTGGGTGGGGGTTGGACTACCTTCAAGGATGGGGTTTAGCAAGTGACTGAGGAGGGATAAAAAGAGAGAAAAATTGAGGCTGGTCAGGATAATAATACCAAATGTACACTTTCTGCTGAGTATTTTAGGACAAGGCACTGCTCTGGGTGCATTGTGTATTCTACAAGACGAAGGTTAAAGTCTTATTTTATGGATGAGGAGACCAAGGCTCAGAGAAGTTCAGTGCTTCAGTGAAAGACACACAGCTGGCAAAACTCAGTCTGACTTCAAACCCCATTCGTGTAACCACTGAAATATATCCTTAGTGAATCACAGGACCCTTCTGGGGAATGTGCTGTCAGGGATACTGGAAAATGGAACCAGTTCAGCCTCCCCTCTGGAAGGCTGGTATTTTTGGAAATAGAAATGTTCTGGGGCTGACGGTTTTCCCTGTAATGGTTTCAGCCTGTTTGGGCTTTCACACTTCAGTTTACAGCCTCAGTCCCTGATGTTTGCTCACTTATTTATTCTTTTTTACAGGAAAGAGAAGCCAATGAATTTTTAATCAAATTGAGCTGGAGTATTTGACCAGTGAATCAGAAAGGCTTCCAAGTCTTTGGGTGGAGGTGGTGGAGGGGAGAGAAATTCATTCCCATCTGCCCGGAAGGAGGTTGGCACTGCAGGGAGTGAGGCCCTGGGGGTTGCGTCGGGTCTGGCTCGAGAGAGCAGACTAATCCCGCATCCTTCACGGCAGGCTGTCCAGGCTCCCTGGGGAACTGTGTCGCTGGGGGACAGCAGCTGATGAAGGTGCTGCTTGTGGATGACACCTCAGCTGCGTACAGACGGTCCAGCCCAGGGGGCGGCAAACTTCCCTGTAAAGGACCAGATAATTTTAGGCTTTGCGGGACACTGCGGTCTCTGTCATCGGTTCCTGTCTTCCTCCTTCCCCTTTCTCTTTTCCTCCTGTCCTTGTCCTTTTTCCATAACCATTTAAAAATATACAAACTGTCATTATTAGCTCATGGACTGTACAAGAACGGACTGTGGGCCAGACTTGCCTGCGGGCCATAGTTTGCAGCCCCTGGTCTAGAGGTATCTTGGAAACTAGCTTGGATGAATTGCTTACATTTGGGGGGCTTCATATATTTATTGAACACCTACTGTGTGCATGCCTTCTTTCAGAAAATGTTCATGTTCTTTGGAATGGAAAAAACATGAGGATGAATCCAGAAACTCAGTTCCAGTAGCTGTGGGTGTGAAGTGGGAGGAACAGCAATGGGCTGGGAGAGAGGAGGCCTGGGTATCTGGCCTACTTTGGTCGCCAAGGAACCTGTAGAACTACATCTGTAAAAACAAGGAAGTAATGCGTTCTTTGCAGAATTAAATAAGCTCAGGGATAAAAATTTTGAAAAGCACTATACAATAGAAGCTATATTTAGAGAGATGGGAGTTACAGGTAACTATGAATAATTGATTGACAGTATAAAACTACAATACTAGAGCTGTCACAGGTTAGAAGAGAAAAGAGTTTGACCGAGATGCTGTGATTTGGGATCTACAAGTTAAGCATGTATCAATTAGGATTGAGGTTGGCTGCGTCCTGTAGGAAACCCAAAATAATAGTGGCCTAAACAAGTTGTCTCTCTCGATTAAATTGCGAAGAAGGCAGTCCAGAACTTGTAGGGCAGTCTACAGTGTCAAAAACCCAGGATAGATCTTTTGCTCCATTATCCTTGCATGTAGCTTCTATTCTACAAAGTTACCTTATAGTACAAAATGGCTGCTAAACCTCCAGCCATTATATCTGCATTCTAGGCATGTGAAAGGAAGAAGGAGCAAAGAAGAAAACATATACTGGCAGCCTTTTAAGGAAGTTTCTTAGAAGCTGGCTCCAAATACTGTCATTTATATCTAATTGGCTATACCTAGCAGCAAAGGAGGCTAAGAAAGTCACTCTTTATCCCAAATGGCAATGTGCCCAGCTAAAACCAAGAAGTTCTGTTTTTATTTATTTAATTTATTTTTTTAAAAGAGAAGTTTGTTTTATAATTTAAAATTTTTTATAATGCTTTTTATTTATTTCTGAGAGAGAGAGAGACAGCATTAACAGGGGAGGGTCAGAGAGAGAGGGAGACACAGAATCCGAAACAGGCTCCAGGCTCTGAGCTGTCAGCACAGAGCCCGACGCGGGGCTCGAACCCACGAACCGCGAGATCATGACCCAAGCGAAAGTCGGATGCTCAACCAACTGAGCCACCCAGGCACCCCTGTTTTTTAATTTTTATTTTAACATTTATTTATTTATTTTTGAGGAACAGAGAGGCAGAGCATGAGCAGGGTAGGGACAGAGAGAGAGAAGGAGACACAGAGACCAAAGCAGGCTCCAGGCAGAGAGCCTGACGCGGGGCTCGAACTCACGAGCTATGAGATCATGACCTGAGCCGAAGTTAGCCGCTTAACCAATTGAGCTGCCCTTGTGTCCCTGAAGTTCTCTTTTTAAAGAGGACAATGAATACTGCAGTGGGCAACTAGCTATGCTACCGCAAGTAGCAAATTCCCAGGAAGGATGGGTGTCTGGGTGGCTGGATCAGGGAGGGCTTCATCAGGGGAACAAGACTGAGCCGGACCCTGAAGAAATGGACTGAGTTTTAAGTGGTAGACGTAAGTGAAGAGGGCACTCCAGGCAGCGGAATGAGTGTAAGCGAAGGGAAAAGCACTCAGTATGGAGGAAGGTAGTGGGCAAGCTAGTCTAGCCGGGAGCCCTCCTGAGGAGGAGGTTTGAGAATTTGTACTGGAAAAGGTAGTAACAGCTAGCTGTAATCAGTTCGGGTCCTCACACCTTGGGTCATGTACAGCTCCTTGGCCACTCTGTGACTCCCCATTAGCTCCTTCCCTTGTCCCGCTCTCTCTTTGCTATGTCATCCATGTAGCATCCTTCTGCCCGGAGGTGGTCTCAGGGCCTCTTGGGTGGGCCCCCTCAACACAGCCCTAGTCCATCCCCTCCCCCTGCATCCACCCAGTCCTTGGTGAAATCTGGCATCTTTGCTCCACTAAACTCTGCAAGTGGATATGGCTTCCTGCTCAGCAGTCTGTCTTCGTTCATCTGAGGACATAGGCTGAGCCAGTGGTCTCTTGACTTGAGACTTTTTCAGGGTGAGTTGGGCCCTAGTCTCTGTGTTCGAGCTCTGAGGGCTTGTGGGTCAAAATATCTCTCCTTCTGGCTCCACGGTGGGGTCTTGCTTGGCTTGGGGAGATGGAGATGGGTGGGTGCAAGTCACCTCAGTCCTCACCATTAGCTACAATGTCCCAAAACTCCCACCTCCCTCCAAGTGCCTCAGTCAGTCTCTAGCTTCCCCTTCTGCACGGGCTGGGATGCGAAATGGGGCTGAGGTCACAGAGCCAGGGTGGGGCCAGCCTGAGCACGTCCTGCCTGGGTGATCCAGCATCTCCCTTAAGAATGTGTGGGTACTCAAGGGATACAGAAATGCTGAGGCATAGGAGCACATGTACCCCAATGTTCATAGCAGCACTCTCCACAATAGCTAAAACACGGAAAGAGCCTAAGTGTCCATCAACAGATGAATGGATCAAGAAGATGTGGTTTATCTATACCATGGAATACTACATGGCAATGAGAAACAGTGAAATCTGGCCATGTGTAGCAACATGGATGGACCTTGAGGGTGTTATGCTGAGCGAAATAAGTCAGGCAGAGAAGGACAAATATCATATGTTTGCACGTATAGGAGGATTAGGAGGAACTTGACGGAGGAACAAGGGGGAGAAGAAGGGCGGAAATGGTGGGGGAAAGGGAGAGAGGCAAACCATGAGAGACTCTTGAATGCTGACAAAAACTGAGGACTGATGGATGTGGGGGGNAAAATAAAAAAAAAAAAAAAAAGAATGTGTGGGTATTTTGCGCCTGAAATTCACAATTTTGGGACCTCAGGGGAGATTCCAAAATAGCAGAGCAAGTCCTCACGGAATGTTCTGCTCAGTATATTACATTTATTGACCTCTAACCACCCATCGGGCATCTTAAGTCCATTACCTGTGAGGTTGTTACAAGTGAAGAAATGGACAGGAGTGAGGATTGGAAAAATCATGAAAAGAGAGGTCAAGAAAGAGCTGGGGCCAGATTGAGAGGTTCTTTCTGCCAGGCTCAGAAGCACAGACTTTCTCTGTGCACATTGAAGGATTCTGAGCAGGTTGCGATGTGGTCCTAGTTGTGCTTTTGAAAATTTGATCTCAAAGTAAAGTGTGGGATGGACTGGGAAGAGAGGGACAGATGTCTTCCCTTTATAGTGTGAGCCCCAGGAAGAGGTTGGGTATGGGGAGAAGAAAGAGGAGAAAGGGGAGGTGGGGGAGAGAGAGGAAAGAGAGGGGGTGAGGGGGAAAGGAGGCAGGAGGCAGGGGAAGAGAGAGGGTTTGGGTACCCTATTTCTTTCTTCACTCGGAAGCATACAATTCCTGGGTGCCCAACACGTGTGAGAGAGGCTCAGATAAACAATGTAGAACCATCCGTGGTCCTTGCAGAAGCTCACAAAGTGGAAGGGAAGAAGGAGGAGAATGCCCGTGGACATATGCAAGGTCTCCGGGACTTACAAAGGGCTTTCACAAATATTACCCCGCTAGATGCCTGCACCTGTCACCTGTTCTGTGCAGTAAGCAGGACAGAGATTCTCAATTTCACAGATAAGAAAACTGAGGCACAAGCAGATTCACTGGCTCACAGTTACACAGGTAGGGGGGTGGGGTAGCAAACCTGGGACTCAAATCCAATGCCTTTCATCAGGCACATATAGGAAAGGTACCCAGAGCTCTAAGGGGTGTGCTGTTGGGCAGAATAGTCAAGGATGGGGTTCTGGAGTCAGACTGCCTGGCTCCATTTCAAACTAGCTGTGTGAGCCTGGGGCAAGCTTCTTAACTTCTCTGTGCTGCAGTGCCTTCATCTGTAAAATGGAGGAACTGGTGCCTATTTCCTAGGGTTGTTTGAGGCTCACTCAAGATACTGTGGGCATGTAAAGTGCTCAGTACAGGCCTGGCCCAAAGTAAACACTCTGTAAGTGATTCTACCATTATTGTTATATTTTGAGGTGGGTGGAACAGGCAGGACACTCCAGGCAGAAACAATGAGCCACCTCAGGAGGTAGCAGGGACCCAGGCCATCCTTTGGACCTTCTTTCCATGTCCAGACCCCCTATAATACCCTGTGCTTAACCTTTGCTTCCTCTCCCGCATTTTCCTCCCATCCTCTTCTTCGTCTCCCTTTCCTTGTCCCATCCATTTCCCCCTCTCCCCTCTGATGCTCCTTGCTGTTATGCTGGAAGCCCTGGGTGCTAAAGACTTTGCTGACACCTCCCCATTCTCTCCATGTGACTGTGGGCCAGGAGCCAGCCTTCCAAATTGCTTTGACATCCACTAAGGAGCACGTTCCAGAAATATCAGCTGTTCACCAGGTCTGCTAAAGGACATGGACAGGGCATCTGGCTTTTCCTGGGGGACAGACGTTTTTGTAGGCAAATGTCTCCCTCCTCCTTATGCTATTTCTCCTCATCCTTAGTCCAAATGGTCTCTTTTTATTAAAAGAAAACATACATACACACATGTACACACACACATACACACACACAGAGAAGAGAATATTATTACAGTCTGCCCTCTGGTTTCATGGAAGGAGAGAAGGGAGAATGGACTCTGTGGTTATCACAGCTATTAGTGGGAGATTATTTGTTCATCAGCCCATAAAAAGTTCCTAGCCTTGGCTAAGGTAATTACCAGCCTAGGTGGTTGGCCACACTGGGGCACAGGGGAGGTGAGGCTGTCATTTCCAATTTACCAGTCTCCATTTGCTGCTGGGTCAAGAGGTTCAAATGAAAAGGTTAATTAAGAATCAAGGGATTTGCTCATCAGGTTAAGTCATGTATACACAGCACAAAGGCCATGACTACCCATGATAACTGCTTTGAAAAACCAATTCTATTCTGCATGCATTTATTGACACACAGACCTCATCTCTCACTTCCACCCCCTCCCCCAACACATTCCAATCTTTTCTGGAACATGTGTGTGCTAGGCTTTGTTCATTACAGGGGATAGGGGAGCAGATAAGGCATGGGTGCTACTTTTGTGGTACTCATTTGGGAAATGAGGCTCATACCAGAATGAAGAGAAGCCTACAGATGCATAGCCATTTGCCCTGGGCAAATCACCTCCTTTGTCTCAGGGCCAGTTGGAGTAGATCCACAATGTCTAATCATGATGATCTATGATGGAGGATGGATGGCTGGTCTGTGTCAAGATGGTCTTTAACCATCTTGGACAATTCTTTAAACTATGTCCCCTCCAGGGATTCTGATATATGCCCCCCACCACCACTCAGAATTTTCCAAGTTTATTGGTATATGTAGTGGGGATGCTGTGGGTACCCTGATCCTTCCTGCAGGACCAATGTCTTCATTCCTCTAGCTGCTGCAAGTCTTGGTAGAAGATGACTTTCATCTGAGTCCCTTCCAGGAATTGCCCTCAGCTAAAACCGCCATCTTACTTAAGGTCATTCCACCTCCCTGCTTCCTGATGGCAGTGTAATAATCCAACTATGGATATGGGGGTGTAAATACCCATCTCTTTGCACTCAGAGGGGTCACATCAGTCCAGAGATCTCTGTAGGATAGGCTAAGAACTTTGTTGAAACTTCAGATCAGTTCAGTTCCTCTCTCTGCCCAATTCTACTTCCTTCACTCTCTCCCCCTGCCCTCACCCCTGGTTGTTGATGCCAAAGTACCCTCCATAAATCTCCTTTATAAAAATCTCCATTTTAGAGTGTCTCCCGGGTAACTCAACCAGGGTTGGGTTTAGGATCATCAAATCCAGTGAACACCAGGGCTGTCCATTAATTCAGCAAACACATGTTTGGCACTTGTGATGACTCTAGCCCTAGAAGTCTTCCTGGATAAGGAAGGATTTCAAGAGGGCCTTAAAGGCTAGGCAGAATGTGGAAAGAAGGAGGAGAGGAAATGAACTTAATAGAATCATTGTTTGTGTTGTGGTGGCCCTTACTGTTTTCATGTCAGCTTGCGGAGCATCCCTCATAACAGAGACAGTAACAAATGAGTGGATTTTTGAAGTTATCCTGAACGGCCAAGATTACTCTTTCTAGCTCTAGAATGGCACGATCTAATCTGTAATGGGTGCTGGATTATTGCCCATTGAAAATTCTATTGTGTTCCCACTGGCACACCTTCTCTCCTCCCCTTTAAAGTGACTTACTTCTACCCAGAATTGAGCAGGAGGAAGTCCTTCTAGGAAGTTCCTAGCCCCATGGTATTATTTGTAGCCTTTGTCTTGAGCCTACCATCTCACCCAACTTTGAAACTTCTATTGTCCTTGGGTGCTTCAGCTGCTGGTCTCTGGTCCTGTCCCTTGCCCAGGGCTTTTCAGACTCTCCTGGACTCTCATGATTGAGGTTGCCCTCCCAACTGTCAGCTTTTGATTCCCTCCCCACTAACAGTCCAGGCATGTTTTTTATTCCATCTGTCTCCTCTCATGCCAGTCCATGTGCAGCCCGGACTCTATCCCAGCATTGCCCCAGGTGGCTGGGTGTTCTGCTGGCCTGTAATCCCATGACCACAGACCAAGTTCAGCATTATTGGGAAGGGTATCTGCAGCTCTTAGGGGAGTTGGGTCTGTGGCTCTGGCTGGAGCACATGACTGAAATGGTTTCATTCTAAACAAAACAAGAAATGTTGTGAGGTCCCTCATTTCCAGTGCCCTTCATTTCTACTCCCAACTGTCATGGTGGGGCTTCTGGGTCCTGTGCAGGCTCCCAAGAAAATGGCAGATTTGAGCGGAGCCAAGCCCTCAGTGAGGCAGCTGGAGGCTTGGCATTGAAGGAAATCAGGAAAGAGACATGAGAAACAGAAAACAGCATGGAAGGGGGAGGAAGAGGTGGAGAGGTTCTGTCCGTGGTGCTGAACAACAATCTCAGAAATAATTAGTTGGGCTTCTATTTGAGTCTCAGCACTCAACCGTGTACTGTGAAGAACCCAAAGGACATAAGGAACCAAGTTCCTGCCATAAAAAGTCCTTTAATCAAGTTGGAGACAATAAAACACCCTCATGAGAAAACATAGGAAAAATCCTCAATGGTCCATATAATGACAGGTCTCAGAAAACTGCATGGGAGAAAGGTTTTGGCTGTCTTGATAAAGTGATCCCTGAAGCAAGCCCCATTTTAGGGTCTGTGCCCTTTAGAGAAAAAAAAAATCCACTTTATAATGAAATGTTCTTTCTTTAGTCACCATAGCATCCCCTAGAGTATTTAAAGCCTAAAGGTCTTGGATATAAACTAGTTGATCTAACTGCAGCAGTTTAAATTTAGGTGCTAATGCTATGTTTGAAATGTAAGCACGTGATTGGCTTTTTAGTTATGTCTTTAAAAAGGATCGGTGGGCAATTTTTGTCTGGATGCCCATCCCCAGACCATATGGCCATGGTCTCTCAACCCTTGCTTGTTACAGTCACACCCAGCTGATCCTGTAAGCAGGAGGCTCCAGAGGCTCACTGCTGAATGCTGTCCCTTCTCAGTTCTTCCTCTACCCTCAGCATTGTCAGGACCTGAGCATGATGGGACTATGCTCATTCCCCTTCTCCATTCCCAGTATGTGCCCACCCCTTGCCTTGAAAGGGGAGAGGCTGCAACTTTGGACTCCTTCTTTAGCTAGGGACCTCCCTGCCTACCCCACTGGGTATCAGGATGGACAGGAGGAGGCAGCCTGTCTGCACCTTTATTCCAGAAAGTACCTTTGGGAAGATCCACTGCTCACAGAGGAAAGGAACTGCTTTAACTCTATCATTGAAATGGGAAAAGCTGATATTTCATCAGACCAATATACTGATCCCTGACTAAATTGCTGTATGAGGGGCAGGTCACATGTCTATTGGCCCCAGTTTCTCTTTTAAAACAAGAGGAACTGACAAGATGATTGAGCAGGGTTCTTGCTGGTTCATCTTCACAGTTTCTGAATCAGAACATGTTGGTTTGGTTCTTACTTACATTGGGCACATATATACTTCATCCATCTATCTACCTAATCCCTGAAGTCTCAACTCCCTGAGAGCTAATACTCAGGGAATTCTCTATCTATGGGCATACTTTTAATTCTTTTTTTGATTTTTTTTTCTGAGAGAGAGAGAGACAGCATGAGCAGAGGAGGGTCAGAGAGAGAGGGAGATATAGAATCTGAAGCAGACTCCAGGCTCTGAGCTAGCTGTTAGCACAGAACCTGACATGGGGCTCGAACCCACAAACTGTGAGATCATGACCTGAGCCAAAGTTGGACGCTTAACCAACTGAGCCACCCAGGTGCCCCCATACTTTTTATTCTTATGTGAGTTTATTTGGTGTTCTGCAAAGATCTAGGCTAGACAATGTGGACCTTAAAGGAACCCTTCACCCATGTCTCCCCTGGGAACTTAATCAGCCTTACTAACAAGCTCCTTTCATTTCCATTAACTATCAAGAGAAAAGGCAGGAGGCGTGACCAGCCCCAAAGCCTCACCACCCTGGAATGAGAAAAGAAAGACAAGAAAGAATAGATTTTCACTCCTATAAACAAAGGATTCATTGACAGGGCTTCAGGAAGGGACTGAGTGATACCAGGAGGAGACTGGTGCAGATGGGAAGGTGGAGATAAGACATAAACCCCAATTCAGTATGTGATAAAGATTACCCAAGGTTTTCCAAGAGAAGCTTTTAGAAGAGGCATTGAAACCAGATTTGTGAGAAATGGAGATAATCATATATCATAAAGACAAAAGCTGTAATTGGCAAGTCGAATGTGTCTGCGGTGTGGGCAAGCTTAGTAGGCTCCAGTGGGCCAGGTGAGGAAAGTGTGAGAAGTATGTGGTGAGATGCAGGATGGTGGAGTGGACAGATGACCACGATATTGCATGCTAGTGTCTAGAGTTGCTTCAATAAGAACAAGAGAGGTGTTGGTCTTGATGCTGGGTCTCTGTGGGTTGAGTTTTTGTTCTGGGACTCTTAAACTTGGGGGGACTTTAGGGCTCCAGACATAAGTTGGTGTGAGTGTGTGAATACGTGTGGAGAAGACAAGGGAGATGGATTTCATTTAGGTCATTATGGTTTGATCCAAATTAGTTTTAATTTGGTCAAGCGAATTAACTCAATGTTTATTAGCAATTGGTAATTAGCTCTAACTCAACCCAGACCCCAGGGACTGGCTATCAGGCTGTGTAATTATTTCCTTGCCAGGAGAAAAGAGAATGGGGCTTCAGTGTTTGGTAAATACTGGATTGGGGAAGATAAATGCTTTTTTTTTTTTCTTTCAGTCCATCACTTTTGTTATTCTTGATTGCGGCCCCAGTGGATGTTACAACACCACCCCTAACACATCCTTGGAAATGCTGTCACATTTGGCATGGCTGGGGACAGGAGAGGAAATGCTGGGATGGATACCTGGAGGAGAGTCTGGGGTTCTTCTTGGAGGGAAGCTCAGTCATATCTGGATGGGAAGTGGAACTGCGGCAGCCATGTAGAGTAAGCCATCTCCTACCTCTCGCCTCCAGCCTCAGTTCTTACCCTATTTTCAGATGCTAAACTGCCTTAACAGAAATCCAAAACCCTTCTCTTCCGGGTCTTTCTCTTTCTTTCTTCCCAGTGGCATCAACAGTGAGGAAGTGCTGTGTTTCACCACTCCCTGTTCCTACATGCCCCGTCTGCACCAGCGGCCAGTCTTGGGAGCTGCAAGAAGGATGGGGAAAGTATGTTGGGTCTGTTGACATGAGTGAGTCACTCTGAGTGGGAGTAGATGACAAAGAGAATATGACTCAATGAAGAGAATAGAATGTGGGTGAAGGCAAGGGGTTTGCACATCTTTACCTGCCAAGGAAATATGGAAACCCAGGGGCCTTGGGGAGGGAGCAGTTGGTGCCCATTGATGTTAGCCTGATGGCCTTACCGTTCTCAGGTCTCTCTCTGTGTTGTCCATGTGTATGGTGCTGTCTTCTGGATCTTGTCCCATCTGCATTCTTGGCCACTTCCCTGTATATTTTGTCTTGGCCCCTTTAGCCCTTCTTAGCCAGTATGGTTGGTGAACAGAAATTTCAGGGAATCTTAAACCAGTGCCCTTCCCCCAGGTACTGGGTCTACATCTATCAGAGGAGTTTGGAGCTAGTTGCTGGTGTCCTGGCCCGAGTTTTGGATCAGAGTCTGCCTTGAAAGACTCTTAAGAGTCTATCTCAGTTACTGGACATGGCAATCGCCTGTGTGGCTTCTCTTTTTGGAAAATGAGGAGAGGGATATTATCCTGACTGCTGTAGGCGGCTACACCTTCAAGGCCAGCACCTTGAAAGGAGCAGGAGGAAAAAGTGTTCTGAGGATGCCAAACTATATAAGGAAAAAGAGCAGGGAGGTGCTGTGACAGACACATAGGATTGACCATCACTGACCTGAGGGCCTTTGCACATGCTATTCCCTTCATATGGAAGCCTCCTTCCATATATTTGGATGGCCAATTTCCTCACCTCCTTTAGGTCTTTGTTCACATATCAGCTTCTTAGGGAGGCCTCCTGACCACACTACTTTAAAATATCACCCCACCCCCATTATTTTTTATTCTCCCCTCCTGCTTTATTTTTTTATTCATATTACTTATTGCTATCCAATATACTACATCTTCTATTTATTTACTATGTTTACTGGATATCTCTCTCCACTAGAGTGCAGGCTTTATGAGGGTAGGGGATTTTGTCTGTTTTATTCACTGCAATACCTCCTATATCTAGAAAAGCACCTGGCATGAAGAAGGTGCTCAATAAATCTTAGCTGGACTAGTAAACTAATGAAGGCAACTCTTGTTTTAAGTTCATTTATTTATTTTGAAAGAGAGAGAGAGCACAAGTGGGGTAGAAACAGAGAGAGAGAGAGAGAGAGAGAGAGAATCCCAAGCAGGCTCCACACTGCCAGTACAGAACCTGATGTGGGACTCAAATTCATGAACTGTGAGATCATGACCTGAGCCGAAATCAAGAGTCAGACACTTAACCAACTGAGCCACCCAGGCGCCCCCAATGAAAACAATTCTGAGTGCTGTTCAAACAGGTTATCAGTCCAGGAATGTGTCACCCACTGTAGCAGATGTAGTCTCAGACTGGGATTCGGGAGAGCTGGTCTCAAGCCCCAGCCCTGCCCCTCACCAGGAGTGAAGTCAAGATAAGGTAGTCTATCTTGCATTCCTCCAAGCAGGCGCCCCCCCGAGATAGTATTGGTCTTTGGCAGCCTGGGGCAGCCTCGGTGATCTTGACCTCAAGCCAAGGGCACTGCTGTGACTGTCTGATCCCACCCTGTTTCATCAGCTTCAGAGCTTAGGGTGGGAAAGTCTGTGTAATTATTCCCATTTTGCAGGTGGAAAGAGTGAGGCCCACCGTGACTAAGTGGGTGTGGAGAAAACAGACCCATGGAAAAAGAACTGGATTGGAGGTTGGGCCCTGGTGCGGGCTCTGCCCTAATTGGCTGTGTGATGTTGTCCAAGCCTTTTCACTTTTCTGGGTTTCTTCCTCGTTCTGTGGACCAGATCAGTGACTCAAGAGTATTTTTTTCCATCCATGACTACCTGGGCTTGCCCCTCCCTTGGGCTCTTTTAGGACCACCCCAGGAGCTGTAAGAGGGCAAACCCTTCTCCCCCTGTCCACAAAGCTCATCAGAACGATGACCAAGAATGGCATTACGAGCATCTGTCCTAATTTATATAACCCAGTTCAAAGCTTTTGCACCTGATGTTTAGGAGCAAATGATGTACCAAGCCCTGGGTCACTGTCTCGAGGAACTCCAGCCTTTCCGGGTCCTGCTGCCCGGGGGGCTAAGGCACCCTGATTCTGGGTTTCTGGCCCAAGCACTCATCCATTCCTGGGTGCCTGGGCCAGGGCTGGGTGCCCAGCCTCCAAATCCTTCATTGATCGGGGGCTGCTGCAGCCCCCGGTCACCACCTCCTGCCGCCTGGACACCAGCCCACTGCGGATGGCCAGAAAAACTGGTCAAATGCCCAGATCGCTCTGCTGGGCTGGTGCAGATTCCGCTCATCACCCGTCCTGGCCCGCTCCCTGGGGCTCTCAGCTGTCTCTCCCCGCATCTCCATGGCTTTCTCTGAGTCTCCAGTGAATACTGCCACGCAGGAAGCCTAATTTACCAAGGCTTGCAAGGAGTCTCAGATGCTAATGGGCTCCCTGGGGACGACAGGCTGGGGCGGAGGCTGGCAGGAAAGTCAGGCTGTGTGGCTGCTCTCACCCTGGTGCGGAGTCCCACGGACTACCGGCTGGTGCTGCTGAGAATCCCTGATCAAGGTCACTCCTACCTCGGCGGGGGGGGGGGAATGGCCGGGCTCAAGGGCAATGCTGGATTGCCCTGCGGGGGGCCTCTAGGCAGCACAGAGGGCCTCCCTGCTAAACCCAGACTGAAACTGTTTCTTGCCCTAGGCCCAATCCAGGGCTGATTCCAGAGTCTGAATGCAGTGGCTGCAAGACCAAGGTGCACCATTCTGCTGGAATTTGAAACCAGAGGGAGAAGGAAGAAAATTACCACTTACTACGACCTGGTGGATGATGGTGACTTCTTCAGGCCCCACGTCATTCATTCCTTACTTCCCAACGGCCCCCTGCTGCAGGTGGCACCCTACCATTTACAGGCACAGACTGCCACTCAGAGAGAGCAAGTAGCTGGCCGAGGGTAGCACAGCGGGCCAGAGACAAAGCAGGAATTCCGCCAAGCCCATTGCCTAAACCCCAGTGAGGAAAGCCAGGAACTGGAACTCCATTTACGGATAGAGAAAAGGGGACTCATTTCTTCCTGCCCCAGCCCTGGATGGGGGAAGACCCTCTTCCTACACACCCCCACCCTTGCCTCTCCTTATGCGAGTCCAGCCAGGGCAGTGTTTTTTTTGTTTTGTTTTGTTTTTGTTTTTTTTAATAGTTTATTGTCAAATTAGTTTCCACATAACACTCAGTGCTCATCCCCACAAGTGTCCTCCTCCATGCCCATCCCCCCCTCCCCCCACATCCATCAGTCCTCAGTTTTTGTCAGCATTCAAGAGTCTCTCATGGTTTGCCTCTCTCCCTTTCCCCCACCATTTCCGCCCTTCTTCTCCCCCTTGTTCCTCCGTCAAGTTCCTCCTAATCCTCCTATACGTGCAAACATATGATATTTGTCCTTCTCTGCCTGACTTATTTCGCTCAGCATAACACCCTCAAGGTCCATCCATGTTGCTACACATGGCCAGATTTCATTGTTTCTCATTGCCATGTAGTATTCCATGGTATAGATAAACCACATCTTCTTGATCCATTCATCTGTTGATGGACACTTAGGCTCTTTCCATGTTTTAGCTATTGTGGAGAGTGCTGCTATGAACATTGGGGTACATGTGCTCCTATGCCTCAGCATTTCTGTATCCCTTGGGTAAATTCCTAGCAGTGCTATTGCTGGGTCCTAGGGGAGTTCTGTTGTTAGTTTCCTGAGGAACCTCCACACTGTTTTCCAGAGGGGCTGTACCAGTTTACATTCCCACCAACAGTGTAGGAGGGTGCCCGTTTCTCCACATCCTCACCAGCATCTAGAGTTCTCTGATTTGCTCATTTTAGCCACTCTGACTGGTGTGAGATGGTATCTCAGTGTGGTTTTGATGGGCAGTGTTTTTTTTTGTTCAAGAAAGAAGAGAATCTTAACTTCCTGCCAGCAGAAATCAATAATTTATGAACTGCTATCCCAGCCGGGGCAAAGAGTGATTTTTTAAAAAATGCTTCTTAAAATACTATATTAATAAGTATTCTAAAGAGTGAAAATATTTGAATAGGGGAAATGAATGTTTTACGAGCTGGTGGGGAAGGAGTCCCCTAAGATGGGCAGGGATGGGGCAGAGGGGAGCGGGAGAGACTCTGGGACTGCATCTGGCTCTACTGTGCTGAGAAGCCAGAAGCTGCCATAACTCAAAGGGCATAGTGGGTGCAGAACGGGGCCCAGCCAAGGGCCTGGAAGGGCCTCCAGCCCCAATGCTTGTTAGGTGCTGGCCACATGTGTCCAGGTCTAAAACTACTGTGGGTTTTCCATTCTGGCCTCTTGGGACCTGCCCCCCGAGAAGAGTCCCCCAGGACTTCCTTCACCAGGCGGCAGTAGGGAAGTCATGATCCTACAGCCATATATTACCGCTCAGTAGATATTTACTCTCCCGTCTTTGCTGGGAGCAGATTATACTGCTCTGCCCCTGTCAGCAACTTTGACTTTGCCAATGGAATGTAGGTGGACGTGACTTACGGCTCATCCAAGCAGAGGCCTTATATCTGCCTGTAGGACAGCTTGGGTTCTGGGGCTCCACCTGTGATCTGAGAAGAGTGTGCCCCGTGTGGTCACTGCTCCTGCTGCCTGGGTCCCGGGAGAGAGATGTGTGGAGCAGAGCTGACCCCCAGCCACAGCCGGGATACGTCACTGCAGCCAGCCTGCGCACTTGTGAGCCCATTGGCATGAGACACGGAGACTTGGGGGCTGTTTGTCACACGGCATCATCACAGCAAGGTGAATACGCCCTCCCGCTTCCACTGCCTCCATATCCAATTGGAGAAGTGTGTTCTTGCCTCTCAGCCAGGCGCCTCCATTGTCAAATCCATTCCCTTTGAAGAGTGCTTGCTTTCCTTCCAGAATATGCTTCTGCCGGGGAGGTCAGAGCTAGCTCCTGCAATTTTTTTTTTCCATTATGACAGACTTCTCACAACATCGACTCATGTCTCAGACCCCCAAGGTTTACTGGTTGTTTTTTGTAGCCGTCGATTGGGATCGAGTCAGGAGGAGAGATGCAGTGATAAAAAAGCAGCTCTGAATTATATTTTACTATATATTTTATCCAATAGAGTAATGGTTGATGAACATTTGAAAGCAGCACACAGGGGCGCCTGGGTGGCTCAGTTGTTTAAGCTTCTGACTTTGGCTCAAGTCATGGTCTCACAGTTCGTGGGTTCAAGGCCATGTATGCTGACAGCTCAGAGCTTGGAGTGTGCTTCAGATTCTGTGTCTCCTCCTCTCTCTGTCCCTCCCTTGCTCGTGCTCTGTCTCTCAAAAATAAATAAACATGAAAAAAAAATTGAAAAGCAGCACACAAACATAAAAGGTGTAGTGTTTATTCCATTATTGTTTGACATGGTATAGATTCCTGGATGCCTTGCGACCTGAGACTCTGAGGTACCCGGGAAAGAGAGTGACTTTTGTTGTAAGACAGACCCCTTACCAGCAAGGAACTTAAGCTTTCCAGACCTCAGTTTTCTCTTCTGTAAAATGATGGTAAACACGCCTATGCTATAGGTTTTCCGCAGGTATTAAGGTAAAAACATGAATTAGAAAGCACTTGGCAGACACGTTGGGGAGGGGAGGGTCTTGACTAAACTTCTTTCTGTTCTTTGTGCTTATTTAGTTCTGTGACCCCAGCCCAGGTTTAGAGCTGACTCTTGGCCTCAGTTTCCCCGTCTGCAGAATGGGGAGCACACTGCTTGTCTCAGTATTGCTGGGGGATGACCCAGAGTTCTCAATGTGAATGAACCTTCAGGGCACCTGGGCGGCTCATTCGGTTAAGCTTCCCACTTTGGCTCAGGTTATGATCTCATGGTTCGTGAGTTCGAGCCCCACTTCAGATCTCCTGTCTCCCCCTCTCTCTGCCCCTCCCCTGCTCACACTCTTCCTCTCTCTTTCAAAAACAAATAAACATTAAAAAAAAAAAAAAAAGCAAGGTTCTCCTTGCTATGGTCCCCAGCTGCTGTGTTCTCCCTGACCACGTGCCAGTCACATCTTCTGAATAGCTTTCCCTAGGCCCTCACTCCACTCAGGAGCCTCCTTCAGGACAAAGCTCTTGTCCAGGAATGCATTCATCCCAGGCTAAAGAACCAACCGCTGATGTCAGTAAGAGGAGACCTCATCATAAATTGATTTGAGATCCTGTGTACAAGCCTCACCCGTGATCGTGTGCTCCTTTGACCTACAGCCCTGCACCTTAATTAAAGCAATTAGCGCACGGCAGTGAGGGACAGTCTGGGTTTTGCAGGCCTCTGCGCATTGCCTGGTTGTCTGCACTGCCCGAGGCCAGGCTGGGCCAGCGTGTCCCCACCTGGTGTTCATAACATGGCCAGGCTCCCACCTCGGCGACGCCATCGCTCTTCGCAACGGAAACTGGAAATGGAATGCTACCAGGTGGGGACAAGGCGAGGCGGGACCAGCCAAGGCAGCGGGGAGGAACGTTTGGCTGAAACAGGGACCGTGCCTTTTTTTTTTTTTTTTAAGCACACACTTACTATTTTCACCCCACTAACTGGGCCACAGTGACCTGCGTCAGCCTCAGCTTCCTGGGGACCAGCACATGCTCTCCCCACCCACAGGCCCCTACCCACACCCTTTTGCAATCTGCTCTGAGGTCAGTGGCAGGCTATTCATATTACTGATAGCAAGCACTGTGCCCAGAGACAGCTGTACGTGTGGTGGTCAGGAGCTCCAGTTCTGGGTTTGGCTCTTGGGTTGGCTGTGTGGCCTTGAACAAATTACTTAACCTCTCTGAGTCTCAGCAGTAAAATGGGGCTATGATATCACCGGCGGGCAGGGCTGTCGTGGAGGTTAAAGGAGGTTATGGTTGTAGAGGGTGCAGTGCAGTGACTCGCACGTCAGTAGAGCCCAAGGATTGTCAAATATTACACTTTGCTGATGAGATGACTTCTTCCAATCACCCCATGGAGAGCTGACCTTAGTCCCCCTTTAAAGATGAGGATGTGGAGATTCAGGGAAGTTAGGTAACTTGCCTGAGGTCACACAGCAAATAGAATGCATTGAGCCCGGCTCTGTCTGGCTCCAAAGCCCTTGCTTGCAACCGCAGCAGTGAGAAGCCACTGTGTCAGGGCAGATACAAATGCCCCCTGGGCGTCCATGTAGAGCCCTGCCTGATACCCACCGTCTAAGTGAGTCACACTGCGGTGTAGATCCTTGAGGAAACCCCTTGGGGCTGGCGACCAGCCCCATGCCTCACTGACTTAGGGTCTTTGTGAATTCTAGGCCGTCCTCAGCCTGCTCCTGTTCGCACGGGGCGTGAATGAGGCCCCCTGGTGGCGAGGATGACGTGAACGCTGGGGTGAAAGGTGGCGTGACCTGGTGTGTGGCACAGAGTAGATGCTCAAGAAATGTTGACTCCTTTCTTCTCCATGTAAGGTTTTGGAGCTGAGGGTAGCTCCAGTCACCCCTCCACCCAGGCCACCTCCTACTCTGCCGACGCACGAGGCTTGCCCTGCCCTCCAGCCCACCATTCCCGAGCACCTCTGCTGTGTCTTGCTCTGTGTTTGATCCTCATGAGGCACAGGCTTGCCTGTGGGTGACATTCTACCAGCTCCTCACCAGCTCCCTGGGTGACCTAATGAATCACTGCTTCTCTATGTGCCTCAGTTTCTCCCTAAGTGGCTTGGCCTAGATCAGGGACCCCAGACAGCACCTCTTACTTAGATGCGCTATATCAGAACCATCTAGAAAAATATTTTAAAATATAGATCCCTGGCCCCACCCTGTGGAAGATCTGCTTCAGTAGGTGGAACGGGGCCTGGGAATCTGTATTTTTTAATGAACAAATTTTTAATGTTTATTTTTGAGAGAGAGAGACAGAATGTGAACAGGGGAGGAGCAGAGAGAGAGGGAGACACAGAATCTGAAGCAGGCTCCAGGCTCTGAGCCGCCAGCACAGAGCTTAACGCGGGGCTCGAAGTCATAGACTGCGAGATCCCGACCTGAGCCGAAGTCGGGCGCTTAACCGACTGAGCCCCCCAGGCGTCCCCTGGGACTCTGTACTTTTCAATGTTTCCCCAGGTGATTCCGATGCTCAGTTAGGCCTGGGAACCATCGGCCTAGAATCTCCTTACAGCTCCATGCTGCCTGTCTTTGTGTGTCCCCTCCCTCCGTTGCCATCCTGCATCCCAGCCCGGGCTGGGTGGCTGGAGCGAGAGTTTAGGGATTGGGACCTGCTGGTTGGAGGGAGGGACCGCTTTCCAAGACAAACACGAACCGTGCCAGACGCCTTGGGGCCATCTCAGGCTCCATGAGAACCGTTTCATTTTTTACTGGGGACGAGGCTCTTCTCAGCTGGGAAGTTGCCTGCTGATGTAATTAGATTCCCTTTTCCCATTCCCTCCAGAAGCATCCCCTCCCCCCCCCCACACACACACACACCTACACACACACACACACACACACACAGAGGAATCTAACCTGAAGTGTTATGCAGGCCTTCACTTTGCCCATATGTTGAAACAGCTGGGAATATGGAAATTGCTGGGGTTGGAGGACAGGGCGGGGACAGCTAGACTTTTGCACTTGTTTCCGGGGGGGTAGGGCTTCATGTACCTGCTACGAGGGGGTGGGGGTAGGGTCCTGTGGGAAATGTGTGCCTCTTTTTTAAAAAATTTTTTGAGATTTGGAGGTCTCCCAGAGTGGGCTTTGAGATAAGAACAACACGTGACCAGCAAGAAACAAGGGTTGATCGTGACAGGAAAGTTCATTAGACTGTAGAAAAAAACTGCTTTATTTTTATTTTTTAATATTTTTAATGTTTATTTTTGAGAGAGAGAGAGAGAGAGAGAGAGAGAGAGAGCGCGTGAGTGCACCAGTGGGGGAGGGGCAGAGAGAGCGGGAGAGACACAGAATCTGAAGCAGGCTCCAGGCTCCCAACTGTCAGCCCAGAACCCGATGTGGGGCTCGAACTCAGAGGCTGCAAAATCATGCCTGAACCGATACTTAACCGACGGAGCCACCCAGATGCCCCAGAACTGTTTTATTTTGTTGTGCTTTGTTTTAATGATTTTATTGGTTAGAATCAAAGCAAAATCCAGAACTTACAAAAGGGTATCCTGTGAGAAGTGCCTCTGTCACTTCCCACGCTCAGTCCCACCCCACAGGCAACCACTGCCCCACCTCCTTACAGATCCTTCCAGAGACTGTCCATGTCGATAAAGGCAGACATGGGAAAATTACTTTTATTCTTCCTAAAAAACTAACGTGCTATCCACACTCTTTCGCCCCTTGATTTTTCCACTTGATTTGAAGATCTTCCCATATCAGCACATAGAGAGTTGCTTCATTTTTTTTTTTTAGAGCAGCTACGTTTAAAAAACGTTTTACAAAGTTTTATTTATTTAAGTAATCTCTACACCCAACATAGGCCTCAAACTCATGACCCCAAGATCAAGAGTTTCATGCTTTTCCGACTGAGCCAGCCAGGCACCCTGAGAGTAGCTACATTTTTTTCAACGGTTGCTGGTCTTCTATCTTAAGGCTGATTCCTTTAATTAATCTTCTATTTAGACATTCAGGTCATTTTCCAATGGTTTGTTTTATGAGAGATGGCTCAATACACTAGCCCTGCAAAAATGCACTTCGATGCTTAATCCCTGGGATAAATATCTAGGGGTAGAATTCCTGGGTCAGAGGGCATATGAATTTTTAATTCTGATATGCTATGGCCAAATTACCTCTTCTGCAGACTGTACCAACTTACACTCTCACCAGCAATATACAAAATGTGTTAGCCAATATTTTTTATCTTTGCTGATTTGCTAGGTGAAAAAAATGCTATCTCCTTGTAGACTAATTTGCATTTCTTTTATGAGTAAGGTTTTTCATGAGTCTAAGAACTATTCTTCCTTCTTTGTGAACCATTTATATTCTTTACTTGCTAATTTTGCATCTGGATTGTTGTTCATTTTTCTTGGATATGGAGGAATCTTTACATATTAAGGAAACAGTCCCTTTGCCTGTGCTAAGAGATGCCAGTTTATTGTTTGCTTATTGGATTTTTTTTCCATGGAGGAAATTTTGGCTTTTATGTAGTCAGATTTATAAACCTTTTCTTTATGGTTTCTAGGTTTTTAAATGTATTTTAATAGGTTTTCCGGGTGCCTGGCTGGCTCATTCAGTTGATTGTCCAATTTTGGCTCAGGTCATGAGTTCGAGCCCCTCAGTGGGCTCGCTGCTGTCAGTGCCGAGCCTGGTTTGAATCCTCTGTCCCGCCTTCTCTCTGCCCCTCCCCAAACATGCTCTCTCTCTCAAAAAATATAAACTAAAAAAATAAATGAAAGGTTTTCCTTCCTCCAAATTACTTCAAAGTATGTTTTAATAGTATCTTACGGATTTCTTTTTTTAAAAATGTTTATGCCTTTAATGCATCTGAGATTTATTTTAGTATAAGGTGTGATACGGGATCCAGCTCCATTGTCCAGTCAGTCGGTCCATGCCATGGAATAAATAACCCATCTTACCCCCACTGATCCGAAATACCATCTTCACCACAGACCAAATTGCTGTTACTATTTGTTTTCGTTCTAGAGTTTTCTTTTTCTGTTCCCTTGATCTGTCTGTCTATTCATGTTGTTTTAATCACCATAGCTTTACACTATTTTAAATAGATGTTAGGTCTAGGCCCCCTCACGATTCTTTTTTAGATTTCTGCGTATTCTTGCTTGGTTATTTTTCTGTATGAACTTTAGAAAGAGCCTGACTAATTCCAAAAAGGAAGCCGTTTACCGGTGGCAGTGTGTGTGGGCAGGGCCCCTGCCTGCTTCTCTGGCCCCAACCGCGTGCAGAGAAGGGGAGATGGTGCCGGACAATTACAGATGACTCAGGGATGTGTTCCCTCCACTCCCAATTAATCAAGGAGGGCTTTCTGGAGGAAGGGGAGGTGGAGAAGGTGGAGAAAGGGGAGAAGGAGCAGAAGGAAAAGCTGAGGTGGAAGAGGATCTCAGAGCAGGGGAGGAAAGAGGCCTCCTGGCAGAGAGGATTAAAGAAACTACTCTGGGGGTGGGGAGTGGAGATGCAGAACGAGATGAAGGTTTTGCGAAGTGGAGCCCAAATCAAAGCTGTGAGGAAGTGTTGCTGCACAGATTGGACAGGAGTGGGTGGGCGAGGGGGTGGAGGCCAGCTGGAAGGCCCGGCCCCAGGCAGGTGGGGGGCGGCCTGGAATTGAAGAAGGATGGGGTGAGAGAGACGGCCCCTCTGACTCAGGCCGCAGGGCTCCGGGGAGCGGGCTGCCAGGGCTGAACGGTTCCGCCAGGCAGAAATGGAATCAGAGCCTGAAACTCTGACCACCCTCTTCTTCAGGCCTGTGGCTTCCCAGAGGCCCCGTCTCATGCTCCTTCGGGTGACACAGGGTCCCCCACACGGCCCCCAGGGGAACCCTGGCACAGGGTTTGGACTGGACTGCTGTGATCACGTGGGTGCATGAACTCATAGACGGGAATTCGAAGCCCAGTCCTGAGAACTTGTAATGCAATCGTGTGTTCTCTGTAACAGAAGCACATGGGGGGGTGGGGGGAGGCGTGTGAGGGGGGGAATGGGATG